>NW_027209519.1:0-20153 GCF_027789765.1 Dendropsophus ebraccatus | reverse complement strand
AATTTTCAAAAACCAATATGAATAACTGCTTTGATAGCAATCAGCAGCAAAACAACTTGTCCCAGTCCTTATGTAACATTAAAGTCCGGGCGTGGTATAACTTTGTCCATTGACTCCTTGGTTTTTAACCAGACTGTTCACTTTCTAGCTCTGCCCCCTGTCATTCACAGATGGGTTTATATATCAGAGCTTCTTTGCTGCTTTTAAATTCTGCTGCACGCGTTGCCCATCTGCATCGGTCATGTGTCAACTGCATGACCCGAGAGTTTCTACTTTCCTTTAACTCGTAAATCCTGTTATGGGATTAACAGTTTTTGACAGCTGCTTTATAGTTACAAGCCTTATAACTCATAATGCCAGACAGTGTGCGTTTGATATATCACATACCCACTTACCAAGAAGACGGGGGAAACTCCCCCTTGCTGTTGGCTAGATTAAGAGATTCACCCACTACGATATACAGGAATGGTTTACATAATAGCGTTGTAGAAGTGTATTAAAAACACTAAGGAAGTGAACTGAATTTTGTTTTTCGATAATTCAAACCAGATCAAGTTTATGTACATATCAGCTCCAATATGATACATGTGTTATAAGGGTTGTAAAGTATTGCAGTCTATATCATACTGAAACTAGGCCAAGCAGTTACAGGGAGGGAGAGGCCATAGTTGGAGCTAGTCGGGCGGGGCCGAGTGGCCCCCCAACCGATTACAATACCATAGTGATAACAAAAAAAATAAAATAAATAATGAATGTAATTTGCAAAAACTTCTTTAACATCTACTGTGGGATATAGGTATTTAAAAGTTATAAAGACAGGTTGCCCTTTAAGTATCCTCCTGTGCATAATTAGTTTGTTAGGCCCTCTGTGCATTCATATTTCTAATTAGGCCCACTTGCCTCCAAATAATACAGGCTTCCTCCTTTGCCCCCATATAGTCATTAGGCCTTCTGTGTCCCAATATTGTAGTTAGGTCTCTCTTTCTCCATATAGTAATTTGGCCCCCTGTGCCCCTATAGAGAAGTTAGGCCCTCTCTGTGCTTTAATATAGTATTTAGGCCTCTCTGTATGCTACCCCTTTATTGATAATCTTAACCAGTAGATAGTATCCCCATGTAGGCATTCCCCTGTAGGTAATCCTTCAGTATTAGTATGCCCATGTAGGCATTCCCCTAGTAGCCCCCCCCCCCCCCCCACAGCATTTCCTTTGTAGTTAGAGACACCCCGAGTAGATGGTATCTTCCAAATTCAATCACAGTGCTGCACCTACCGTATGTTTCCCATCAGGAGAGGTACAGTTAAGGGCAGGCACTGACACCAGTGGCCCTAAGTATCAGATGCCCCCTACCTTTCAGGACGGGCACACTCCCCTTGCACCTCTCTAGCTTTGCCATCGAGTAAGGGGATATATGATTGCCCTAATGAATTCTATTGTTAAAATAAAGAGTTGTTTGTATGTACTTGGGAATAAAATCTGTAAGGCCTTATCCATACATTAGTTTTCTGTCCAATAATAGGATTTAAGAATTTTCAATTAGAAAAAGGACACATTGTGGTCAGCCACTATTACTTTTAAAAAGGATCAGTTTCTGGGCACCAAACAATGGCTGTATCCATGTTTTCCGGACTTCCTAGGGCAGCATCCAACTTCACCTGCTGCCAGAATCCAATGACGAGCGTTCGGGTTTCGGAGAACGTTGCCAAGCCTGGGACAGTTTGCCAAGTTTGTTCAACACAAGACTAACAAATGATTCTGAGGTCTGTGAGCCTTCGTTTATACAGAATTGCCGGAGTGTGTCCCACTGATTTCCATTAAATTCGTTTACTACTTGCTATAGCTGTGTAGAGCAGATATATAGTGGCAAGAATGAGATTTTAGATGGGAAATTAACATTAGAAAATTTTTAAAAAACTTATTTAACATATTAACTTGATTTAAACAGTAGGTCATGTTCTTCCTTGTGCTTAAAAGGCCAAAGCAGTTGCATTTTTTCACCTAGAACCCTACATAAGCCCTTATTTTTTGCAGCACTTATTGTTCTTTGCAATGGCAGGCTGATTTTTTTTCATAAAAAACAATGCAAAACCACAAAAAAAAAAAAAAAAAATGTGTGGTTAAAATTGAACCCCCCACCTGGGGTAAAACTGACGTGTTAGATATGTTCGTCAAGTCAATATGATTACAACGATATGTAACATGCATAACTTTTATCTGATGGCTTGTAAAAAATTTAAACCATTGTTAACATAAATATCAGTCCAATAAAGACAGAGCAGGCACTACAATCTCCCAGGCTACGCAAACACAGCGTCCCGTGAGCAGCGTATTCGCTCATGTGGTGCTAGTTGCAAAAGCAGTAAGTAGCGCAATGTGCAAATAGTTCAGTAGAAGTACAACTGCACTCACCGATAAAATGATACCTCACACAGCCCTTTAGACCAAAGGATAAAAGCATTGTAAGCCTGGGAATAGAGCGATTTTAAGGAACATATTTATGTTAACGGTTCAGTTGCGATCCCTTCCATCTTTGGAGGGCTTCACAGCTTCCAGTTCCTAAAAATTTAAGGACATTTTTTGTCACCATTATGTTTTCATTCACATGATTAATTAATCGTGGTGATCCGATCCTGTATGGCTAGAGTTACAATGCTCTCTAAATCTGATGAAGAGTTGCCGTATGGTGTTTACCTATATAGAAGTGTCCACAGGGGCATAGGATGCCATACACAACAAAAGTAGATCTACATGTGATCATTGTCTAACCTGCCATCTAGTGCCCCCCCTATGACCACCTCCATACCCTCTTGCATGTGGCTGCAGAAAGAACAATAACCGCACCTGTTGATTACCTGAAGGGGCCAGCAGTTTCTAACCAGTTTTTCATTCCTTTTTTTGCCCCTTTTGATTCGGATTTGGTCAATGAGTCCCTAATTGTGCGGGTGCGTCTATAGGAAAAAATGGGTTTTTCTGAGTGCGATCTCTCTCACCTCCTCATCTCCCTCTATTAGATGCCAGTGCTTATGTATTGCATTTGAATGACTGTATCATATCTGTGTACCTAAAGAGAAAACAAATCTCCTTTTCTCCTCTTTTTCTTTCTCTTATTATGCAAAATCTGTTCCCTTTGTTTTTAGCTGTATTGATGATGTTTACTGGATAGCCTCTTTCTATCAGCCTATTGCTTAGCTCATGGGCCTGTTGAACGAAACCCTCCTCTGTACTATTTAGACAGCAAAGCCTTAAAAATTGACCATATGGAATAGATCTCTTGACGTGAGGTGGGTGGAAGCTGTCAAAATGAAGTAACACATTAGTGGCAGTTGGTTTTCTGAAACCAGAGGTAACTATCTGACCTGGCTCCACCTGCACCTTCACGTCAAGAAATTCTAATAAATCACCCCCGAACACTGATATAAATGCCATATTTATTTTTATGTCCTTATTCAGGTACTCCACAAATGCTGAGAATTGTCCTTTAGACCCTGACCAGACAACAAATACATCGTCCATAAAACGCAGGTATGTGACGATATATTTAATGAAATGGTTGGCCTCTGAAAAAATAAATCTCTTCTCAAAAATTGGCAAGAGATTTGCTAGGGAACAAGCTACTGGGGTCCCCATTGCAACTCCCGATATTTGTTTTATACCATTTGTCCTGGAATTTAAATGCATTATATGATAGGATAAACTCCAAAGCCTCACTAACAAAGTCTATAAAGAGGGCAGGTTTTTGGATCCCCTCCAGGATCTCGCAGACCGCCTGCACGCCCGCATCCTGCGGGATGCGGGTGTACAAGCTCTCAACGTCCACAGAGGCTAAACTGTAACCTTCCTGCCACGTAATATCTTGTAAGACCTTTAGAAAATCACCTGTATCTTTCAGGTATGCGGGAATATCCACCAGGAGTAGACGTAACAGGCAGTCAACATACTTAGATAATCCCTCCATCAACGAGCCAATCCCCGCCACGATAGGGCATTCAGGGGGTCGGCTCGGTGACTTATGGATTTTAGGCAAAAAGTACCATGATGGTCTGCGGGGATGGGTGTAGAACAATCTTTCTGCACAATGTCTGGAGATAACCCCTGCTTCAACTGATTTTCTCAGTAAGGACTGCAATTGGTTAGAGTATTTTGAGGTTGGATCCTCTCTAAGGGGTGAGTATACTGAAGCATTGTTCAATAAACGTAAAGCTTCTTCTTGGTAGTAACTTTTACTCATGACTACTGTGTTGCCACCTTTATCAGCCCTCCTTACAACAATATCGGGGTGGGAGGAGAGCCAAGATAAGGCTCTCTTCTCTGCGTCCGAGAGGTTGCTGGGGCATGGTGAATAAAGTAGGGCTTTAACATTATTTTGTACTAGGGTATAAAACAGGTCCAATGAGCCACCCGGTGTAATTGGGGGGCAAAAGTTAGACTTATTGCCACCCACAAATTCACCCACTTCAATAGAAGAGTCGTTATTATGCTGGGTGCCATCTGTTAATTCTATCAGCAATTGGGCCCCTCCGGCTACATCGTCAGGTAGGCCTCAGTAGTGACACTGAAGCCAAGGAAACCAACTGTTGCAGGTATTTCACCTATCTGTCTTGGTGGGGTAGTGTGTGACTTTTTGGAGAAGAATTTACATAAACTAATTTTCCTTACAGCCTTAAATAAATCCATTTCAAACTGAATCTCATAAAATTTTTCAGCAATACAAAAATTAAGACCTTTGGATAAAACTGATCGTCAGACAATGCAATGTCAGACAATGCAATGTTGGATAGATTAGTAACATTATATAGCGTACCCGCATCTTTCAGTCAGTCCATGTGACTTGTTTCCTTTTCTGGCCCTGTTGCCAGCGTGGGGGTCTTTTTTCTACGGCCCCTTCTGGTGCGTTTCCTAAAGGGCCGGAGGGTCCCGCTTTAGGTCGGGCTCCTTGCTGGTGATAGCCGCTAGATGAATCTTCTGGCGCACTAGAGTCAGTGGTCCAGTAATCTCCACTGCGTTTTTTTGGTTTAACATTTTTACACTTTTGTTTTTTAATGTTCCAATCAAAGACTCTGCCTGAGTCAAAGTCTATTTTGTAGCGCAAAAATTTGTCCATCTTTTTTTCTTTTACCTCCATTTGAAGTCGCCAATGGTTTTTTTTGTCCAACCTGGTGAGAAACGCCGATGCCTGTTCCTCTGTGTGTCTTGTTCGCAACTCCAACTTGGCTTTGCACAGATCTGTCGTAACCTTTTCATACTCTACTTGATTACGCTTGTAGATCATGTGGAGTAGATTCTGTGAATGTAACAGGTGTGCTGCCTTCCACTCCTGCATGAAGCTCTCATCCTCTGTGAATTGAGCTGGTTCTTTGTAGAAGCGTAGCCCCCTTGGAACTCGTTTGCATTCCAAATAAGAGCACAGTGACTTGACAGTCCAAAATAGGCGAACCTCTTTATGCGCTAGAGAGATCACTCTTTGTTCTAGCACTGGCATCTAATAGAGGGAGATGAGGAGGTGAGAGAGATCTCACTCAGAAAACCCATTTTTTCCTATAGACGCAGCCGCACAATTAGGGACTCACTGATCAATCAAAAGGGGCAAAAAAGGAATAAAAACTGGTTAGAAACCGCTGGCCCTTCAGGTAATCACAGGTGCGGTTATTGTTCTTTCTGCAGCAACCTGCAAGAGGGTAAGGAGGTGGTCATAGGGGGCACTAGATGGCAGGTTAGACAATTGATCACATGTAGATCTACTTTTGTTGTGTATGTCATCCTGTGCCCCTGTGGCCACTTCTATATAGGTAAAACCATACGGCAACTCTTCATCAGATTTAGAGAGCACCGTAACTCTATCCATACAGGATCAGGATCACCACGATTAATTAATCATGTGAATGAAAAACATAACGGTGACAAAAATGTCCTTAAATTTTAAGGACTGGAAGCTGTGAAGCCCTTCAAAGATGGAAGGGATCGCCACCAAAAACTGCTGAAACGGGAGTCTTGGTGGATTATGAAAACAAGAGCAATGGGAGCCCTAGGCCTCAATGATTAAAAATTATATGAGTATTTTTGTGTAACTGCATGTTCATGTACATTCTTTTGTATAGGTTTTATATTTTATTTCTTTTTTGTATCACTAGACATTATGATATATATAATATACATGTTCCACATTTCTTTCGGTACATATGGAGTTAATATGTTTCCTATGTGAATTGACGTTGCTGAGGTATATAGCTGCGCCAACTACATGACGTAGATTATGTGAGCCAGTTGAAGCGCGCAAGCGCGAAACATTCATTGCTCCTTTCTGTGGGACGCACCTGCTGTTATGTATTCTTCTTCCTGAAAATAAAGCATCACTTTTGCTAATATCGGTGAGTGCAGTTGTACTTCTACTGAACCGTTAACATAAATATGTTCCTTAAAATCGCTCTATTCCCAGGCTTACAATGCTTTTATCCTTTGGTTTAAAGGGCTGTGTGAGGTGTTATTTTTTGCGTTATGATGTGTTCTTTCTATCGATACCTTCATTGTGCATATGTGACTTTTTGATCGCTTTTTATTACAATTTTTCTGGATTGATGCAACCAAAAATGCTCAACTTTTCACTTTGGGATTTTTTTGCGCTTATGCCAATTACTGTGAGAGATCAGGAATAAAATAAAATAATAATTTGGGCGATTATGCACGCGGTGATACCAAACATGTTTATTTATTTATTTTTATTTATAACATGGAAAAAAGGGGCCATTACGGCGCAGACCCCGGGGGGGGGGGGGGCGATCCACCCCACTTGATCACCAGGTATAAGGGACAGCAAGCGATCAGATGCAGCTGTCAACTTTGATTGCCCGCGGTCCCGGGACATGCGGCACCCAGGACCGCGGCGGTTCAGAGCGGAGTCACCTCGCGGACCCGACTCCCAGAGCTGTGCGGGCTGTGGCTGCTGGACAGGATGATGGCAGAGGGATGCTCAGTGTCCCTCCAGTACCCTGTGTCCAACTGCCATCATCCTCTCCAGCAGCCACAGCCCGCACAGTTTTGGGAGTCAGGTTGTGACATCACCATGTTATCCAGGAAGTGAAGCCTTGATGCATTAGTAAGTGCGTAAGTAAGTAAAAAAGCCCTTTATAAGCATTTCCCGTAATAAGTGTGTTTTGGTAATTTGTATAACTTTTGGGGGGCAATACAATACTTTAATAAAAAATGTTGCTGGACTCCTCCTTTAATACACACGATTCAGCAATCTGTAACTTACAGTAATTGAGCAGCACAGAGTACAAGAATAGTTAAAATTTTTGAATGTTACTGTAGCTTTGTAGTAAGGCTGTCATCACTGAAACATGCTGATAACATGTTGCCTGAACCATTGGGGCAGGGTCTGGTGGCTCCTGCTTATACCGATACCTGCATACATATAAATTATTTTTTAAACCTACAAAAAAGTATAGAGTGCAGGATAAAAATGTGGCCTTTGGTTACATCGAAATATTAGCATAAATGTTTACAGACATCTACAAAGGAAACTCCAAATATTAACCAGAATGTGTTAACAGAAAATGACTAAAAGCGTGACTGTCATGTTTTTTTTTTATTGCAGAAATCAGTAGTATAAGCGATTTTAAGAAACTCTGTAATAGGTTTCATCAGCCAAAAAAGCCTCCTTCTGTACTCAAGAAGCAATTTTCCAGCCTCCCCCCCCTGACTTCTTATCTGTGCATTATCAGGCAAACACGTCTTCATTACAGAGAAGCCAGTGAAGACGGGCTCTGCTCTCTCCATTGTAAGCCTATAAAGGGGGGAGGGGCCGAGGGAGATGAGGGAGCAGGAAGAGGTAACATGAAGGTCAGCTGTTTGTAGACTCTCTGGGCACCTAAAACGCTGGATTCAGGTTTCAGAAAGTCAGTGCTTATCTATGAACTTACTGAGAGAAGATTGCAGGGTGTTGTGCTGTGCAGAAATCCTCCGTGCTCAGTCACTCCTAACAGCCCCTCCCCTCTCCATAGCCACATAATGGAGACAGAAATCCTGCTTCATTTGATGTGAGGGGGGAGGCTGGGAGATTGCTTTTTCACTACAGAAGGAAACTCTTTTAGTACATAAAACCTATTACAGAGTTTCTTAAAATCGCTTGTACTGTTGATATTTAATGTTTTCAGAAAAATGGCCCTGAAATGACAGTTACGCTTTAAATTCACATATTCTTGTCATTTGAACATTGCATTTTCATGACTATGTTATATTCGTCTGCACAAAATAAAATCTAACACAGAAGTTTTATGTAATATGTAAAACATGTGCCTAGGGACAGCTCTGTAGGCGCATATGTTGCACAGGTCAGAAAGGGATTATAGTGAAAGCATTGGTAATGCTGTAGTCTTCACTAAATACATAAATGTTATAGTAACTGCACTTTTATTTTCTGGGAAAGAGATTTGTAAAAATAAATAAATAAAAGACTAAGGGACCTTTTACATGTGCAGATTTGTTGGCCGTGGGGCGATGGGCGCTTCTTTGCAGTGCCTTTATACGGCATACATATCTGTGCTGTCAGATTTCTTTTATTGTTATAGGCCACATATAACCCTGTTTACACAGGAAGATGTATGCCTGATAATGAGAAATTTGAAAGCCTGTTCTTAAGGCCTGATCATCCTTGGCTGATCCGCATCACTTTTTGGGTCCATTTACACAGAAAAATATTTGACAGATTATCTGCCGAATAGATTTGAAAAGAGGAGAAATCTCAGGCTTTCCTATATGACCTTTATATGGCTTTGGCTTCAAATCTTTGGCAGATAATCTGTCAGATAATCTTTCTGTGTAAATGGACACTTATGGTGCATTTACACTGGCAAATTTATCTGACAGATTTTGGAAGCCAAGGCCAGGAATGGATTTGAAAAGAGGAGAAATCTCAGGCTTTCCTTTATGACCTATTCCCTGTTTATGGTCCGTTCCTGGCTTTGGCTTCAAAAATCTGTCAGATAAATCTGCCTGTGTAAATGCACCATTACACAGGGCAATTATGGGCCACAGGAGCATTTTTAGTAATGCTCCTGGTCGATAATCTGCCCGTGTAAAAGGCCCTTAAGTGGATGACACTTGCTGTTTGTATTGGACAAGAACGTGTGGGGGGACGTTATTCCAGAGAAGGTGTAAATTTGTGCCATGATATACGTCTGTTTCCAGGCGTAATTCATCAGGTGCTGGAGGAGTCCATGCCTCTTCCCCACCTTGCTGCACACCCACCTCCCGCCCAAGCATCAGGCATGCGGGGCTTATGACTAGCAAACCCCAGGGGTGCAGATTAAGGCTTAGTTCACATAACATATTTTTAATTTAATAATGGCCGCTGTTGCAGATTGCAACAACGGCCATTATTAACCCCTTAGCGACCCATGACGTATCTGATACATCATGGTGCCGCTCGGGGTGTTCAGAGCGGGGTCCCGCCGGGACCCCGCTCTGAACGGCGCTGATCCCGGCTGACACGTGCAGCCGGGCAGTGCGTCTATTAGCCGGCGCGGGTCCCGTTGCCGCGCCGGCTAATTAAGCCTCTAAGTGCAGCTGTCAAACCTGACAGCTGCACTTAGAGGCTTCAGACCTCACGTCCCTGGTGTCTAGTGGGACGGATCCGTTCTTCTGCCCGTGCTGGGCCTCAGCGTCGGAATGACGCTGATCCCGGCTCGGTAATAGATTGCTATGGCCTGCAGCAGGCCATAGTAATCTATGACCGATCTAATCGATCTTTGCTGTGTATATACACAGCATTGATCTCTATGAGAGATCAGTGCTGTCTATATACAAGTCCCCAAGGGGGACTTCTAGTTACAGTAAAAAAAAAGTAAAAAAGTGTTTTTATTAATAAAAAATCCCCCTCCCCTAATAAAAGTCCAAATCACCCCCCTTTTCCCATTTTATAAATATAAATTAATAAATAAATAAATAAATAAACATATTTAAAATCGCCGCGCGCGTAATCGCCCGAACTATTAATTAATCACATTCCTGATCTCGCACGGTAAACGGCGTCAGCGCAAAAAAATTCCAAAGTGCAAAATTGCGCATTTTTGGTCGCATCAAATCCAGAAAAAATTTAATAAAAAACTATCAAAAAGTCGTATATGCGCAATCAAGGTACCGATAGAAAGAACACATCATGGCGCAAAAACTGACACCTCACACAGACTCATAGACCAAAGGATAAAAGCGTTATAAGCCTGGGAATGGAGCGATTTTAAGGAACGTATATTTGTTAACAATGGTTTGAATTTTTTACAGGCCATCAGATACAATATAAGTTATACATGTTATATATCATAGTAATCGTAACGACTTGAGGAACATGCATAACAAGTCAGTTTTACCCCAGGGCGAATGGCGTAAATGCAAAACTCCCTGAAATCAAAACAAATTAGTTTTTTTTTTCAATTTGACAGCGCAAATGATTTTTTTCCGGTTTCGCAGCATATGTTATGGAAAAATAATGCCTGTCATTGCAAAGTACAATTGGTTTCGCAAAAAATAAGCGCTCATATACGTCTCTAGGTGAAAAAATGCAAGCGCTATGGACTTTTAAACTTAAAATGGAATAAGCAAAAGCGCAAAAACGAAAATAGGTTTTGACCTTAAAGAGTCACTGTCGTATTTTTTTTTTTTTTGCAGAAATCAATAGTCCAGGCGATTTTAAGAAACTTTGTAATTGGGTTTATTAGCCAAATCTGCCATTATCTGCATGTAAAAAGCCTTTTCCCAGGTCCCCCCCTCCTTCCTCTTTTTCATCCACTCTGAAAAATCTGAAAATTGTGACTTGTTGCAGGAGACGTCCCCTGTCTGTTCTAGGGAGAGGGGAGGGGGGAGGAGGAAGGAGGGAGTTAGCCGGCAGCAGAAAGCAGATAACAGAGGATTACAGGCACGGAGCTGGGTGACAGCTGTAATCTGAGCTCAAAGAGGTCAGTGGTGACTGTCACAGGAGATATCCCTTGAGGGATTTGTAGATTAACTCTTTGTTGTCCTGTTTTGGTCTTTTCTTTAGCTCTCTCCATAGGAGAACAATGAAGACAGGGGGGAGAGCTTCAAACTGCTTTTTTCATGATAAAAATGCATTTTTCGGATAATAAACCCAATTACAAAGTTTCTTAAAATCGCCTGGACTATTGATTTCTGCAAAAAAAAAAATTCACGACAGTGACACTTTAAGGGGTTAACCCTTAGACGACCCAGGGCGTATAGTTACGCCATGGAAGTCTGTCCCCAGACGACCTAGGGCGTAACTGTACGCCCTGGGTGTTTCTCACGCTATGAAGCGCGCTCCGGAGCGGAGCGCGCTTCATAGCAGGTGGGGGCAGGCTGCAATCAGCAGCCGGGACCTCACCGGTAATGACACGCTGCAGCGATCGCGCTGCCGCGTGTCATTAACTCCTTAAATGCCGCGATCGCGGCGCGACCGCGGCGTTTAAGTGTAAGTGACAGGGGGAGTCCCCTGTCACCTACCGATCGGGACCCCCGCAGTGTGACTGCGGGGGTCCCGATCGGTAAAACGGGCCGCCGGAGCTCTCTCACCTGCCTCCGTGCGGTCCGATCGGCGATCTGCTACACTGAGCCTGCACAGGCAGGCTCAATGAGCAGAGCGCCGATAACACTGATCAATGCTATGCCTATGGCATAGCATTCATCAGTGTAAAAATCCAAGTAGTGAATGTAAAAGTCCCCCAAAGGGACTTCAAATGTGTAAAAAAAAAAAAGTTAAAAACACTAACACACTACCCCAAAACCCCTCCCCCAATAAAAGTTGAAATCACCCCCCTTTCCCATTATATAAATAAAACATATAAAAATAAATAAATAGATAAACATATAATATACCGTAGCGTGCGTAATTGTCCGATCTATTAAAATATAACAAGCGTCATTGCGAACGGTAAACGGCGTACACGTAAAGAGGGAAAAAAGTGCGCGGATTACCGATTTTATGTTACATTATATATATAAAAAAATTAATAAAAAGTGATCAAAACGTCCGATCTTCACAAATATGGTATTAATAAAAACTAGAGATCATGGCGGAAAAGATGACACCCCATACAGCCCCGTAGGTGAAAAAATAAAACCGTTATAAGCGTCACAATAGTCCCATTTTATTTATAATTAATTGCCAAAAAAAGGATTTCATTTAAAAAAAATATATAACATTAGAGAATCTGCGTAAACCTGCATATGGTTGTGTTCGTACTGACCTATAGAGTAATGGTATCATGTCGCTTTTACCATATAGTGCATTACGTAGACACAGGAACCCCCCAAACGTTACCATATTGCATTCTTTTTTGCGATTTCACCAATTTATATCTTCATAAATAATATATTTGGAATTCCATCATACATGTTATGGTAAAATGAAAGACGCCATTACACAGTACAACTATTCCTGTAAAAAACAAGCACTTACATGGCCTGTAGATAAAAAACTGAAAGTGCTGGAGCTCTTAGAAGGGGAGGAGGGAAAAAAGGAAACACTAAGATCAAAATTTGCGCGGTCCACTGGGTCATTTTGGGCCTGGTCCTCAAAGGGTTAAATGAAAAAATACATTGCATTTATTTTGATGAAATCTGTATACACTCCAGCTGGGATTCCTTGCAGCTGCACAAAAAACTAACATGTCAGAGCAAACAATGTAAAGTTCGGCTCTGGCTGCACTTTACATTGTTCGCTATGGTAAACTGGAACGCGGGAAGACCTAAATGCACCTTAATTCCAATTCAAAAGAAATGAAATATAAACAGAACGGCCGCTGTCAGTGAAGTTCATTCTGGTCGGAAAGAACTTCACTGACAGCAGGCGTACTGTAACCCGGCCATCGTGTGAACCCGGCCTGATATATCTGCCCCACAGCACATTAATGTATACTAATGGAAAGAGACGCTTATGCATAACATCTAAATTATAATTTTTTCTTATGTTTATAGTGACATCATCAATAGCTACGGCTTTAGTATTTTGTCTAGCTTGGGTGATCTAGAGGAATCCTGTCCTTGTAGGAAATTACAGCATTTAGAATAACTCTTACAATCTGACTGCTTTCCTTGCTGAGCAGTGACATATGTCAGCTCACACACAGCTTGAGGCACTTTAGTACAGTTGTGCCCTTAGCACTATGTCTCAGCTGTGCTGCTGATTATTATACTCCTTTGCTCAACCATTGTTTTACATCTGTGCTCACAGACAGCCCACATACATTGCATTGGAGAACATGGTAACTGAACACTTCTAAACTGAACATAAACATTCAGTTTTTCTATAGATTTTGCAAAACAGAGTATTTACAGTAGTTACCCATACTTACCAAAATCATTAGAATTTGAAGGTTAATGGCTGCTATGGCTTATCCTTTAGATTATGTCTAGAACATGCTCATCATCATGAATGCTGCCATATTGCATTAAGGGTAAGTCTTCCAATTAGTAGACAGTCATTTAGCATATTACACATCTTTGTCTCAGAATTATTTCAGAAATTAATCAATTCAACTAGATTTGCAATATCTCTTGTGGTTTAAAAGTTATCAACACTGAAAGTTCCCATACAAGTTCATAATTAATTGGAACCAGCAGCTTCAGCTCTGTGTTTAGCAACAGGGACAGCACATTGAACATTTCACAAATCTGTGCATAACAACAATAACATTCCCAGTTGTTATTGCCACTTTCTGTGCTGAAGCCTTTTAAACCACAAGAGATTGCAAATCTGATTGTGGCAATTAATTTCTGAGACAATTCTGGTCTTCTTGATATGATACATAACTACCTTCCCATTGGAAAAACTTGCCCTTGATCTAATATGATGGCTTTCAAGATGGCAGCCATATTCCAGACGTATCCTTAAAGATAAGCCCCCTTACCCACTACTTGATGGGATATTCATATATGTCATTTACCTTTTCATTTCTGAAATAAAAGGATGTCCTAAACCTTTTGACTCTCTCTCTCTCTCTCTCTCTCTCTCTCTATATATATATATATATATATATATAATATGTATGTTGCAGCTGTTACTATACTTCATCTTAGCCTTGCTCTGCTTACTTTTGGTGTGGCCTTCAATACCAGACTCATAGCCACACTCATAGAAAAGTCATTTTTTTGCAGAAAGCGATCCACATTTCTGTGGCCCTTTTATTTTGCTGAATGGTAGGATTTGAAGGATGGGACCCTCACTGATAATACAGTGACAGAGGGTCCTATAAATCTTCAGCCCCCAAGTAGTGAATCAAACTTTTGGCTGTCCAGGCATGATGGGAATTGTAGATTTCCAACAGCCAGAGAGCCAAAAGTTTTCCAGAACTGTTATAAACCATCACTGTAAAATCTAAGAAAATCCTTTTAATAATTATCGTCTTCATCAGAAAAGAAGACATGAATGTAACACAATGGGACACATGAGCATTCTCTCCCCCAGGACACACCATTAGAGGTAATATGTAGCATAGGAGGGACTGACTATCTTAGGTAGATAAGAGACCCTTTGTTTGAGAAGGAATGGTTGCCCTAAACAAGGTGATTTTATAGGGCAGCTAAAAATAAATAAAGCCTTAAAATTATAGTCATAATCTTCATCCTTGCATAGCCTGCAAATGAGTCAATTATTAACCATAGATCTAATATTATCTTAAGCAATAAATGTCCAAACTGTATACTAAGCCAAAGCTCAGTAAGCTATAATAATTGTTTGGTTTCTTAATAAATCTCTGTTAGTTTGATTCCCCTGATATTAATCTTTAACTTCCTTGGAAAACTCACTATTAGGTTTTATTTATTTATTTCTGAGCTGTGTTATTACATTTTGCTTAATCCTCTATAAACTAAATTGTATTCATCCTTTAACGTTTCAACATTTAAAAGGAACCTTTAAATGAAAAAAGTAATATTATAAATTGCAAAATGTGTAAGACCTTGTTCATATAAAGTATTTTTTATGTTAAAGGGGCTGTTCACCAATTTTTTTCTTCTTTCAAATGAACTGGTGCCAGAAAGTACCATAGATTTGTAATTTATGTCTATTAAACAAATCTTAAGTCTTCCAGTACTTATCAGCTGCTGGATGTCCTGCATGAAGTGGTATATTCTCTCTAGTCTGATACAGTGCTCTCTGCTGCCATCTCTGTCTATGTCAGGAACTGACAGAGAAGTAGCAAACCCTCATAAAAACCTCTCCTGCTCTCCATACTGGAGAGAATACCACTTCCTGCAGGACATACAGCAGCTCATAGAAGTAAATTACAAATCTCTGGCACTTTCTAGCACCAGTTAATTTGAAATTTATTTTTTTCGAACTACCCCTTTAAATTCACAGGAAATCCTCCTCACGTTAATGTCAATGCAAAAATAGGGTCTGAACTTGAATTTAGAAATCTGCATCTTGGATTTAGTGCAAAAGTTCCGGTGGGTGGTTACATTATTAGTATTATATAATACTGGAATAAAAATTGTCGTCGGATTTCTCCTTTAACCCCTTTACTACCCAGGACGTAACTGGAACTGTACTTCCTGGGTTAGGTAGGGGAATTCAGAGGGTGGCCGCACAGCGACCTTGCTCTGAACCACCGCGATCCTGGCTGCTATTAATAGTCCAGAAGTGCGGCAGTTAGCAGGCACGGTCCGTTTGCCGTGCCACTAATGAGCTATTTAGATGCAGCTGTCAAAGTTCACAGCTGCATCTAAATGGCTGAAAGAGTATATATATATATATATATATATATATATATATATATATATATTATATATATAAAAGCATCCAGCGCTACTAAGTAGAACTCATAAAAGGTGTTTTACTCACGGTAAACTTAGTGATGAAATATTACTGTCCTTCAGATCTCCGTTCCAATAGGGTGATACAATCCTCGTTATAGGTTCCAAATAGGGAATATAGGATCCGCTGGGAGTGCGCCCCGGCTGGTGGCGCGACTTCAACCAGCTCAAGATGTTCCAGTGAAAGTTCAGTCTACGGCGTGTAGCAAGGATCAAAATTCCCCCAACGCGTTTCAGCGTTCCGTAAGCCTTCCTCAGCGATCCCAGTGGATCCTATATTCCCTATTTGGAACCTATAACGAGGATTGTATCACCCTATTGGAACGGAGATCTGAAGGACAGTAATATTTCATCACTAAGTTTACCGTGAGTAAAACACCTTTTATGAGTTCTTCTTAGTAGCGCTGGATGCTTTTATATATATATATATATATATACTCTTTCACTCTGCATAATACGGGGAATTACGGGTATCCCCACCACGCATCAATAGAGCTGCATACTAATAGCTGCATTAATACAGCGCCGTGTATAATATACTAATAGTATATATTTTTTTCCTGCATCTAAATGGCTATTTCTCCCTTTCATTGGTGGTCTAATGGGCAATGCGATCGCAGAGGGGCGATCCATTTATCTTACCTGGCCGGGCCTCAGCAACGGAATGACACTGATTCTGGCTCGGTATGCTATTGATCTGGTCTGCTGCAGACCAGAACAATAGAGCACCGATCTAATGGATTGATGCTCTATTATGGACACAGCATTGATCTCAATAGGAAATAAATGCTGTGTATACAGAAGTCCCACAGTGGACTTAAATAACTGTATAAAAAAATAAAGTTTTTTTCATTAATACAAAATCCCCTCCCCTAATAGAAATTTAAATCACCCCCCCCCCTTTCCCATTTTATAAATACAAATAAATCAACATATTTGGTATCGTCGCGTGCATAATAGCACGAACTATTAAATTATCCCATTCCTGATCTCGCACGGTAAATGGCGTAAGTGCAAAAACCCACCGAAATGCAACATTGTGCATTTTTTTGTCATATCAACTCCAGAAAAATTGTTATAAAAAGTGATCAAAAAGTTGCATATATGCAATCAAGGAAGCGATAGAAAGTACAGATCATGGCGCAAAAAAATGACACCTCACACAACCCCATAGACCAAAGGATAAAAGCGTTATAAGCATAGTCATAGAGCAATTTTAAGTTGCATTTAGATTTTTTAAAAGGTTTTAATTTTTTAAAAGCCATCAAATAAAATAAAAGTTATGCAAGTTACATATCGTTGTAATCTTACTGACTTGAGGAACATAGATAACTCGTCAGTTTTACCATAGGGAAAATGGTTTAAACAGCCCCTCCCCCCACAAAGAAAAACAATTGCGTTTTATTTTCAATTTCACTGGCAAATATTGTTTCCAGTTTCACAAGCCAATATCCATGTCGGGTATTGTTTCCAGTTTCACAGTGTATTTTATGGAAAAATTAAGTCTGCCATTGCAAATTCAAATTAGTCGCACAAAAAAAGTAAGGGTTTGTGTGGGTCTGTAGGTGTAAAAAGGAAGTGCTACGGCCTTATAAACGCAAGGAGAGAAAAAACGAAAGCACACAAACGAAAATTCACCCGGTCCTGAAGGGGTTAAGGTGTTGACTTGGTCTCAATTTCCCCAGATCTTAATTTGATTAAGAATCTTTAGAATATGTTGAAAAATCAGGTCTGGCCCATGGAGACCCCACCATGCAGCTTACAGTACTTAAAGGATCTGCTGTTACCACAGGATATCTTCAAAAGTCTTGCTTTAATGGGTCAGAGCTGTTTTGGACTTATGAGACAAAGTATGAGGTGATTTTATTGTTAAACCTACAATCTATGCAATAAAAATTAGCTGATTACTACTATTACGACTCCCATCAGTAGCGGAAAATTGTTTTGCCGTTCATCGTCTTGAAGTCCCGGATCTTCGGCACATCTGAGCCTCCAGTGTGCTTCTCTCTTCTAATTTGCCACCGGGATCCAACGACTCTGCGGACAGGCTGCATGAGGCACGATTTGAACAAGTGGTTTGGTGATGTTGTGCCCGGAGCACGACCGCCCTAGGTGAGTGGCTTTTGAGCAATAGTTTATTTTTAATTTCCCGTTTGCAGTATCACAAACCCCGGTGCTTTCTTTCTCTTCTAGCACCTACAAACAGGCATGTTTTAGATTTTTTTTAAAAACTAGTACTATTAACATACTGTATATTGCGGCTCAACTTACAGTATGGTCCATGCCAATGGCATACACAGACTAGTAGGGGCTCCACAGAAAAGATTGGTTTCACCATCCAAAATAGTAGGGCCTTGTGTTTGTCACTTCACTACCCACTTTCTATGATGTTGACCAACTGTTCGCCCAAAGTAGAAAGTCCTGCACAGATACTTTCTCCCCTGTAGAGCATGGGGCTAGCCAGGTCTGGGCTCTGTCTCTCCCAGTAGCCCATAGTGGCTGCATGGTGTGCCTAAATGGTTTGAATGCCCTTGATATGTATTTCTGCCACTGATCAGTGTCTGCTCTGGTAATGTCCCACAGCAAGACCAAGTGCTAAACAAGGAAAGTCAACACATTTTACTCCCCAGCAAATCTAGTAATGGCAAAAACCTATCTGCTAGTAGATCTGTAATAATACCTGCAAAATTGTATGGCACTATCCTGTTATTTATAATAAAAATGTATACACCGGGAAAGAGATTTCACAAGAGATTTCAATATATACACTGTCACTAGTAATTATGATTCCCACTAAAATAGAAATAATAGAATCTGAGTGTATATACAATAAATGTATAAAACACATGTGCGCACAGTAAATGTCTTGCTTGACACTGATAACAGCAGGAAATTCTATCTTATATCAGCGTGACACTGTTTTTCACTCAAGCATAATGTAATACAGACTTATCGTGAGCATTTTTATTCTTGCCTGCAGTTGAATGGTCAGAATATTTTATCTGTACCATGCTGGGAACTGGGATTTTAGTTTTGATGTGTTCTTTGCTGTAAACAGAAAGTTATAATATTTCCCCTGTCTCATATATTAGTTTTCTGTTGGTTATGGTATTTGTAAAAGAGGTCCGAGGTGTCATTAATAGTGTTCCCCTTCACTTACTGCTGCAGGTTACTTAAAACTATGCAATATTTTGTTAGCTCTGTGGGAAATGTTCAATTCCCTCAGAATATCATCTTTTCTGTGACTGAAGGTAAAGGTGGAGACATTTTCCAAACTGGTTTATATATAGCAAGTAGACATTCCAATCCTTCACTTAAAGGGGTTATTCGGTATCAGAAAATGGCATTTAAATAAAACTATCACCCCATATAACTTACTAATATAGTATTATAAGTAGAGATGAGTAAACTAGAGATGAGAGATGAAGAGTAAGTTCTGCAGAATCTGAACCTGAATGATGTTAGGGTACAAACACACACCGTATACGCAGCAGATACACAGCAGATATTGATGCTGTGTTCAGTTATTTAGATCTAATCTGCTGCGTATCTGCTGCGCACTCGCAGCAGAAACTACGCTGCGTATACGGTGTGTGTTTGTTACCCTCTAGGCCATGTTCACAACTACGTAAATCTACGGCCGTAGTTCTCGCGGCAGAACTACAGCCGTAGATTTGTGGGGTGAACATAGCATTATTTGCTATGGGATCCCGGCCGGAGTGTACACACATCGTATACGCTCTGGCCGGTTCCCATACGGCGCCGCAAACAACTGACAGGTCCATTATTTTGCAGACGGAATACAATGAATTCCGCCCGCAGAAGGACCTGTCAGTTCACACAGTGAAGCGAGCGGCTCTGGCCGCTTGCTTCATTCTGTGCTATGGGAAGCTCTGATGCGGGCTGCGCGCTGATGCGCCCGCATCAGAGCTCTACAAGGAAAGATCATCCGGCCGGTACTTAAGTACCGGCCGTGATGATCCGGGCTGAGACTGGCCGTTCCGTGACCTGTCCGGAGTCATGGAACGGCCGTTCTCATACGTAGTGTGAACATAGCCTTAGGGTATTAACACACACACCGTATACGCAGCGTATTTACGCAGCAAATACGCAACTATTACGCAGCAGATTAGATCTAAATAACTGAACACAGCATCAAATCTGCACCATGAAATCTGCTGCAAATCTGCTGCGTATCTGCTGCATATACGGTGTGTGTGTTTGTACCCTAAATAAGCTTTAAATCCTGTAGCCTGCAAAGATGAATGCATCCGTATGGCTGCCTGAATACATTAATGCAGGTCTGCTAGGGCTGTATCCATGTTTTCCAGTCTTCCTAGGGATGCATTTCATCTT
>NW_027209518.1:0-20201 GCF_027789765.1 Dendropsophus ebraccatus | reverse complement strand
GACCCCAAAGACACAGCAATAGACTCTTCGATCCGGGGCAAAGGATAGGCATCCTTGTGGGTGATGTGTTTATCTTCCTATAATCCACGCAGAACCGGATGTTACCGTCTTTCTTCCCTCACGAGGACAATAGGGGCAGCCCCGGACTCTGACTTTTTGGATAACGTTAGAGTCTTTCATCTCTTGAGCAGTTTCTTGACCTGCTGATAGCTGGCAGGAGGGATTGGCCGATGTTTCTCTTTGATAGGCAAATGGTCCCCAGGTTGATCCGATGCTTGGACCAGGTGGTCTTCCCGAAATCGAGGGAGTGTTTGCTGAAGGCCTCGTGATACCTTTTGCCACCTTGAGGATGCGTGGAGGTATTCAAGTGGGGTATTGGCATCGCCAATATGGAGTTCATCCACCAAGGGCCGAGAGCCCTGTTTGAGTCCTTTGAGTGCCACGGATGGAACTCTGATAGGCGATGGTCTCCTCACAGATGATGTCCTCAGGATCGAGTTGGTATAACATGGCCACGGTGGTGAACTTGGGTAGGTCAGCTGAGGAGTCTCCAAGGTTCACCAGACGGACAGGGACCTGACCATTGGAGACGGTCACCAGGCTTCTAGCGGCCCTGACAAGAGGTTGCCCCTCAATTTCAATAGCATCCAGAAGGGCCACATAATCAGCATGTTGAGGCCTGGACGGACCCTGCACCAGATGAGGAACTCACGTTAGCTGGGATGGTGATCGGACGAGCATCTCTAGTGCGGACACGGCAGATTTCTCTCGAGGAGGATGGCAAATTTCCGCTGAGCGGCGAGCACCTTTATGGTCTTCTGAACGGCTTGCCTGTACTGAGGAGACATAGCACAAGACATAGAGGCATTCAAGGCATCCAACACTTCAGTGAATACATGACGGATTATATTCATGCCTAATACCACGGTCCCCACTATCTCCCTGAGCCTCAGTAACAATGATACCCTGACGCGCTAGCTCCCGGCTTCCCTATGCAGACAGTGGGTTCCCAGTAAACTAGTTGCCACACTAGGACGACCATTACTAGCAATAAGTTTCAGACGGTATTTCTTCAAACTGGACCTAGGGTTCTCAGATCCCAATGTTCTTCAAACACATGCCTCGGGATAGTGGTAACCTGGGGGAACCTGTATCTACCAGAGCCTCCAGGGGGACTCCGTCCACCCAGAGAGTCACATGCGGGCATTGTGAGAGAGGAACCTTGAGAACCACTGTGCTTTCCTGCGGGCTGGATCTCGACCTCTGGGTGTTGGCCCTCGGACCCAGGGGTTAGCCCGTTTAACTGATAGCAACTGAGAGCGGGTAGTGTCCATGTCGCCTACAGTGGCGGCAATAGGGGCGCTCAGGGGAGTAAGTCTCGGTGGAGGAGGCCGATCGGGAACTGAATACTCAGGGCAGGGGTCTGGGTGGTGGAGGTGTTGGATAGGCCCCTTGTAGCCCCCTTAGGGCTTGGCAGAGAGAGTCAACCACTGCGTAAGGAGAGCAGGGGATCGCTGGTGGATTAGCCGGGATAGACTGTTGGGCAGCTTCTATAGCGGAAACTGGTGGAACCATAGTGGGCACTGGAGGTGGGGGTATAGGTCCCACCGGATCCGGGCAACCGAACCTGGAGTACAGCCGGCACAGGGATTGTCAATGCCAAACCACCCTCAGAGCCAGAGTCTTGAAGTCCAGGAAAGGCATTGTAGGGTTTTTGGGCAGCTAGCATACGCAGTGGCTCTGGATGAGTCTAGAGTCCACCCCCTCTATGAAGCGGGTCAGTGATCATACTCTCCACAGCCGAGGGGTCTATGGTATCAACCTGTCTCAGGGCCGGTAGGCAGATTGGAGGTGCTAGTGCATAGTCTCTGAGGGTCTCACCTAGCCTTTGTCGTCGGTCATAAAACTTAAGGCGGACCTCCGTGGGTGACTGTACCTCAAATTCTTTACTCAGCCGGGTCAGGATATGTGTACATTAGCTTTCTCCGTAGCTGGCATGACCGCACTCCTCGGCAGCGGGACCCTCAAGTTGTCCTAGCAGCAACTGCACCTGCTGAGTGGGAGAGAGTGAGGACAAGTTCAAGGGTGCGGGAAATTTTTTCCTTGAAATCAGCCAACGTGTGGGGTTCTCCTTTATAACTGGGAGATTGTTGGGCCCAATGAAGAATGGGACCGTTGCGGTAGCCATAGCAACGGGAGCCGCGGGAAGCCTTCTTCGGGCCGTCGGCGAACTGCCGGACCCGTCAGAGTCACTGTGATGGCCGGGACATGACGAGGGGTTCTGGTGTAAGGCGCCTGGAAGAAAGTAGGGGCGAGGAGAGCTTGCGGGAAACAGCAGGCACCGATAGCAGGGTGTCGGGACCGAGAGGAATAGGGCGGAAGTCAGCATCAACACTTCGGCGGTCCGGGGCACAATCTCTTCCCTCCTGCAACAGAGGCTGGATCAAAACTGCAGGGCCGGGGCGGAGCTATCTCACTCAGCGCGAAGACAGTGCGTCACCAGCTGACTTGACCCCTTAGCAGGGCCGCAGCGCGGCAATAGCAAAGTCTCTGGGGGGATTACAGTACAGTTCTGGGGACATGTACAGTTGGCACAACACAGTTCGTATCCTGTTCGTGACGCCAAAAATGCGATGCCCTGGCCCCTGGGGGCCACTTCCGCAGTGCTGGTGTTATGAGCGGGCAATGACCGGGGCAGCTGCAGGGTGTATACTTGTCACGGTATAGGCCTGAGGGCCCGCACAGCTGTAGGGCCGGTATGAGGAATCTCGCGGGGTGATGATGGGCACATGCGATTCTTCGCTGCACTTAGTCAGGGGCACCAGTTAGTGGACACCAATGCCAGGGTTCAGTAACAGCGGTTTTATTATAGATGAAGTAACTAGTAGCAACAGTTCTGTCCGGATGCAACCGGGTATATAGCAGGCTTTGACAAATAAGGCAGGAGTGGTGCTGCATAGGCTGTGAGAATACGTGCCGGATGATGGGAGTAGGAGTATGAGAGGAATAGCGTGCTGGGTGGATTAGCTTGAGAATCATACTTGCTGTGAATCCTTGCAGCGATGAGGAGAGATAACGGAATGACACCCAGATGAGAGAAAAGAATCAGGTCACTTGAGCAGGCAGAAACAGCCGAAGACTGGTATATAGCAGCAGACTAGTCACTCTTCTGTGGGAGAGGATAGGAAACCACCAACCTCCTTGCTGGAAGTAGGGGGAACACTAACTTGTCAGCAGGAAGTGGGAGGTCACATGGTTGCTCCTGGCCAGAGCTAGTCGGCCATTGGAGGAACCTATGGTTACAGGTCACGTGATCAACAGCCTTGCATACCACTGTACAATGCAATAATACACAGGAATACATGGAGAATACACATGAGAATGCACATTACCAGAGAATACTAGGGGGAAAAACCAGCAGCAGTTGCAGTGCAAACACCTTACCAGAACAGGCATTGACACAGAAATAGAAATGGCCATTAATAGGAGTAGTAGTCTGCATGTTTCTGGGGACACTGCACACACTATCTCACTCAGGCTGATATGTAGGGGGGGCACACTATCTCACTCAGGCTGATATGTAGTGGGGGGGCACACTATCTCACTCAGGCTGATATGTAGGGGGGGCACACTATCTCACTCAGGCTGATATATAGGGGGGCACTATCTCACTCAGGCTGATTATGTAGGGGGGGCACACTATCTCACTCAGTCTGATATGTAGGGGGGGGCACTATCTCATCAGGATGATATGTAGGGGGGGCACACTATCTCACTCAGGCTGATATGTAGGGGGGGCACACTATCTCACTCAGGCTGATATGTATAGGGGGGGCACACTATCTCACTCAGGCTGATACGTAGGGGGGGCACACTATCTCACTCAGGCTGATATGTATAGGAGGGCACACTATCTCACTCAGGCTGATATGTATAGGAGGGGCACACTATCTCACTCAGGCTGATATGTATAGGGGGGGCACTATCTCACTCAGGCTGATATGTAGGGGGGCACACTATCTCACTCAGGCTGATATGTAGGGGGGCACACTATATCACTCAGGCTGATATGTAGGGGGGGGCACTATCTCACTCAGGCTGATATGTAGGGGGGGCACACTATCTCACTCAGGCTGATATGTAGGGGGGCACATATCTCACTCAGGCTGATATGTAGGGGGGGCACACTATCGCCCTCAGGCTGATATGTAGGGGGCAGCACACTATCTCACTCAGGCTGATATATAGGGGGGGGGCACACTATCTCACTCAGGCTGATATGTATAGGGGGGGGCACACTATCTCACTCAGGCTGATATGTAGGGGGGCACTATCTCACTCAGGCTGATATGTAGGGGGGGGGGGCACACTATCTCACTCAGGCTGATATGTAGGGGGGGCACACTATCTCACTCAGGCTGATATATAGGGGGGCACACTATCTCACTCAGGCTGATATGTATGGGGGGGCACACTATCTCACTCAGGCTGATATGTATAGGGGGGCACACTATCTCACTCAGGCTGATATGTAGGGGGGCACACTATCTCACTCAGCTGCTGATATGTAGGGGGGCACACTATCTCACTCAGGCTGATATGTAGGGGGGGGGCACACTATCTCACTCAGGCTGATATGTAGGGGGCACACTATCTCACTCAGGCTGATATGTAGGGGGGGGCACACTATCTCACTCAGGCTGATATGTAGGGGGGCACACTATCTCACTCAGGCTGATATGTAGGGGGGGCACACTATCTCACTCAGGCTGATATGTATAGGGGGCGCGCACTATCTCACTCAGGCTGATATGTAGGGGGGCACACTATCTCACTCAGGCTGATATGTAGGGGGGGGCACACTATCTCACTCAGGCTGATATGTATAGGGGGGCGCACTATCTCACTCAGGCTGATATGTAGGGGGGGCACACTATCTCACTCAGGCTGATATGTAGGGGGGCACACTATCTCACTCAGGCTGATATGTATAGGGGGGCACACTATCTCACTCAGGCTGATATGTAGGGGGGGGCACACTATCTCACTCAGGATGATATGTATAGGGGGGCACACTATCTCACTCAGGCTGATATGTAGGGGGGGCACACTATCTCACTCAGGCTGATATGTAGGGGGGCACACTATCTCACTCAGGCTGATATGTAGGGGGGCACACTATCTCACTCAGGCTGATATGTAGGGGGGGGCACACTATCTCACTCAGGCTGATATGTATAGGGGGGCGCTATCTCACACAGGCTGATATGTAGGGGGGCACACTATCTCACTCAGGCTGATATGTAGGGGGGCACACTATCTCACTCAGGCTGATATGTAGGGGGGCACACTATCTCACTCAGGCTGATATGTAGGGGGGCACACTATCTCACTCAGGCTGATATGTAGGGGGGGGGCACACTATCTCACTCAGGCTGATATGTAGGGGGGCACACACTATCTCACTCAGGCTGATATGTAGGGGGGCACACTATCTCACTCAGGCTGATATGTAGGGGGGGGGCACACTATCTCACTCAGGCTGATATGTATAGGGGGGCACACTATCTCACTCAGGCTGATATGTAGGGGGGGGCACTATATCACTCAGGCTGATATGTAGGGGGGCACACTATCTCACTCAGGCTGATATGTAGGGGGGCACACTATCTCACTCAGGCTGATATGTAGGGGGGCACACTATCTCACTCAGGCTGATATGTAGGGGGGGCACACTATCTCACTCAGGCTGATATATAGGGGGGGCACTATCTCACTCAGGCTGATATGTAGGGGGGGGCACACTATCTCACTCAGTCTGATATGTAGGGGGGGGCACTATCTCACTCAGGATGATATGTAGGGGGGGCACACTATCTCACTCAGGCTGATATGTAGGGGGGGCGCACACTATCTCACTCAGGCTGATATGTATAGGGGGGGCACACTATCTCACTCAGGCTGATACGTAGGGGGGGCACACTATCTCACTCAGGCTGATATGTATAGGAGGGCACACTATCTCACTCAGGCTGATATGTATAGGAGGGGCACACTATCTCACTCAGGCTGATAGTATAGGGGGGGGCACTATCTCACTCAGGCTGATATGTAGGGGGGCACACTCATCTCACTCAGGCTGATATGTAGGGGGGCACACTATATCACTCAGGCTGATATGTAGGGGGGGCACTATCTCACTCAGGCTGATATGTAGGGGGGGCACACTATCTCACTCAGGCTGATATGTAGGGGGGGCACACTATCTCACTCAGGCTGATATGTAGGGGGGGCACACTATCGCCCTCAGGCTGATATGTAGGGGGGCACACTATCTCACTCAGCTGATATATAGGGGGGGGGCACACTATCTCACTCAGGCTGATATGTATAGGGGGGGGCACACTATCTCACTCAGGCTGATATGTAGGGGGGCACTATCTCACTCAGGCTGATATGTAGGGGGGGGGGGCACACTATCTCACTCAGGCTGATATGTAGGGGGGGGCACACTATCTCACTCAGGCTGATATATAGGGGGGCACACTATCTCACTCAGGCTGATATGTAGGGGGGGCACACTGGCACACATCTCACTCAGGCTGATATGTATAGGGGGGCACACTATCTCACTCAGGCTGATATGTAGGGGGGCACACTATCTCACTCAGGCTGATATGTAGGGGGCACACTATCTCACTCAGGCTGATATGTAGGGGGGGCCACACTATCTCACTCAGGCTGATATGTAGGGGGGCACACTATCTCACTCAGGCTGATATGTAGGGGGGGGCACACTATCTCACTCAGGCTGATATGTAGGGGGGCACACTATCTCACTCAGGCTGATATGTAGGGGGGGCACACTATCTCACTCAGGCTGATATGTATAGGGGGGCGCACTATCTCACTCAGGCTGATATGTAGGGGGGCACACTATCTCACTCAGGCTGATATGTAGGGGGGGCACACTATCTCACTCAGGCTGATATGTATAGGGGGGCGCACTATCTCACTCAGGCTGATATGTAGGGGGGGCACACTATCTCAATCTCTCAGGCTGATATGTAGGGGGGCACACTATCTCACTCAGGCTGATATGTATAGGGGGCACACACTATCTCACTCAGGCTGATATGTAGGGGGGGGCACACACTATCTCACTCAGGATGATATGTATAGGGGGGCACTACTATCTCACTCAGGCTGATATGTAGGGGGGGCCACACTATCTCACTCAGGCTGATATGTAGGGGGGCACACTATCTCACTCAGGCTGATATGTAGGGGGGCACACTATCTCACTCAGGCTGATATGTAGGGGGGGGCAGGGCACACTATCTCACTCAGGCTGATATGTATAGGGGGGCGCTATCTCACACAGGCTGATATGTAGGGGGGCACACTATCTCACTCAGGCTGATATGTAGGGGGGCACACTATCTCACTCAGGCTGATATGTAGGGGGGCACACTATCTCACTCAGGCTGATATGTAGGGGGGCACACTATCTCACTCAGGCTGATATGTAGGGGGGGGGCACACTATCTCACTCAGGCTGATATGTAGGGGGGCACACTATCTCACTCAGGCTGATATGTAGGGGGGCACACTATCTCACTCAGGCTGATATGTAGGGGGGGGCACACTATCTCACTCAGGCTGATATGTATAGGGGGGCACACTATCTCACTCAGGCTGATATGTAGGGGGGGGCACTATACACTCAGGCTGATATGTAGGGGGGCACACTATCTCACTCAGGCTGATATGTAGGGGGGCACACTATCTCACTCAGGCTGATATGTAGGGGGCACACTATCTCACTCAGGCTGATATGTAGGGGGGCACACTATCTCACTCAGGCTGATATTTAGGGGGGCACACTATCTCACTCAGGCTGATATGTAGGGGGGCACTATCTCACTCAGGCTGATATGTATAGGGGGGCACACTTCCTCACTCAGGCTGATATGTAGGGGGGGGCACACTATCTCACTCAGGCTGATATGTAGGGGGGCACACTATCTCACTCAGGTTGATATGTATAGGGGGGGCAGTATCTCAATCAGGCTGATATGTAGGGGGGCACACTATCTCACTCAGGCTGATATGTAGGGGGCACACACTATCTCACTCAGGCTGATATGTAGGGGGGCACACTATCTCACTCAGGCTGATATGTAGGGGGGCACACTATCTCACTCAGGCTGATATGTAGGGGGGCACACTATCTCACTCAGGCTGATATGTAGGGGGCACACTATCTCACTCAGGCTGATATGTATAGGGGGGCACACTATCTCACTCAGGCTGATATGTAGGGGGGCACACTATCTCACTCAGGCTGATATGTAGGGGGGGCACACTATCTCACTCAGGCTGATATGTAGGGGGGGCACACTATCTCACTCAGGCTGATATGTAGGGGCACACTATCTCACTCAGGCTGATATGTAGGGGGGCACACTATCTCACTCAGGCTGATATGTATAGGGGGGCACACTATCTCACTCAGGCTGATATGTAGGGGGGGCACACTATCTCACTCAGGCTGATATGTAGGGGGGGCACACTATCTCACTCAGGCTGATATGTAGGGGGGGCACACTATCTCACTCAGGCTGATATGTAGGGGGGGCACACTATCTCACTCAGGCTGATATGTAGGGGGGCACACTATATCACTCAGGCTGATATGTAGGGGGGCACACTATCTCACTCAGGCTGATATGTAGGGGGGGCACCACTCTCACTCAGGCTGATATGTAGGGGGGCACACTATCTCACTCAGGCTGATATGTAGGGGGGCACACTATCTCACTCAGGCTGATATGTAGGGGGGGCACACTATCTCACTCAGGCTGATATGTAGGGGGGGGGCACTATCTCACTCAGGCTGATATGTAGGGGGGGGCACACTATCTCACTCAGGCTGATATGTAGGGGGGGGGGCACACTATCTCACTCAGGCTGATATGTAGGGGGGGCACACTATCTCACTCAGGCTGATATATAGGGGGGCACACTATCTCACTCAGGCTGATATGTAGGGGGGCACACTATCTCACTCAGGCTGATATGTAGGGGGGGCACACTATCTCACTCAGGCTGATATGTAGGGGGGCACACTATCTCACTCAGGCTGATATGTAGGGGGCACACTATCTCACTCAGGCTGATATGTAGGGGGGCACACTATCTCACTCAGGCTGATATGTAGGGGGGGCACACTATCTCACTCAGGCTGATATGTAGGGGGGCACACTATCTCACTCAGGCTGATATGTAGGGGGCACACTATCTCACTCAGGCTGATATGTAGGGGGGCACACTATCTCACTCAGGCTGATATGTAGGGGGGGGCACACTATCTCACTCAGGCTGATATGTAGGGGGGGCACACTATCTCACTCAGGCTGATATGTAGGGGGGCACACTATCTCACTCAGGCTGATATGTAGGGGGGGCACTATCTCACTCAGGCTGATATGTAGGGGGGCACACTATCTCACTCAGGCTGATATGTATAGGGGGGCACACTATCTCACTCAGGCTGATATGTAGGGGGCACACTATCTCACTCAGGCTGATATGTAGGGGGCACACTATCTCACTCAGGCTGATATGTATAGGGGGGCACACTATCTCACTCAGGCTGATATGTAGGGGGGCACACTATCTCACTCAGGCTGATATGTAGGGGGGGCACACTATCTCACTCAGGCTGATATGTAGGGGGGCACACTATCTCACTCAGGCTGATATGTAGGGGGGCACACTATCTCACTCAGGCTGATATGTAGGGGGGGGCACACTATCTCACTCAGGCTGATATGTAGGGGGGCACACTATCTCACTCAGGCTGATATGTAGGGGGGCACACTATCTCACTCAGGCTGATATGTAGGGGGGCACACTATCTCACTCAGGCTGATATGTAGGGGGGCACACTATCTCACTCAGGCTGATATGTAGGGGGGGCACACTATCTCACTCAGGCTGATATGTAGGGGGGGCACACTATCTCACTCAGGCTGATATGTATAGGGGGGCACACTATCTCACTCAGGCTGATATGTAGGGGGGCACACTATCTCACTCAGGCTGATATGTAGGGGGGGCACACTATCTCACTCAGGCTGATATGTATAGGGGGGCACACTATCTCACTCAGGCTGATATGTAGGGGGGGCACACTATCTCACTCAGGCTGATATGTAGGGGGGCACACTATCTCACTCAGGCTGATATGTATAGGGGGGCACACTATCTCACTCAGGCTGATATGTAGGGGGGCACACTATCTCACTCAGGCTGATATGTAGGGGGGCACACTATCTCACTCAGGCTGATATGTAGGGGGGGCACACTATCTCACTCAGGCTGATATGTAGGGGGGCACACTATCTCACTCAGGCTGATATGTAGGGGGGCACACTATCTCACTCAGGCTGATATGTAGGGGGGGCGCACTATCTCACTCAGGCTGATATGTAGGGGGGCACACTATCTCACTCAGGCTGATATGTAGGGGGGCACACTATCTCACTCAGGCTGATATGTAGGGGGGCACACTATCTCACTCAGGCTGATATGTAGGGGGGGCACACTATCTCACTCAGGCTGATATGTATAGGGGGGCACACTATCTCACTCAGGCTGATATGTAGGGGGGGCACACTATCTCACTCAGGCTGATATGTAGGGGGGGCACACTATCTCACTCAGGCTGATATGTAGGGGGGGCACACTATCTCACTCAGGCTGATATATAGGGGGGCACACTATCTCACTCAGGCTGATATGTAGGGGGGCACACTATCTCACTCAGGCTGATATGTATAGGGGGGCACACTATCTCACTCAGGCTGATATGTAGGGGGGCACACTATCTCACTCAGGCTGATATGTAGGGGGGCACACTATCTCACTCAGGCTGATATGTAGGGGGGCACACTATCTCACTCAGGCTGATATGTATAGGGGGGCACACTATCTCACTCAGGCTGATATGTAGGGGGGGCACACTATCTCACTCAGGCTGATATGTAGGGGGGGCACACTATCTCACTCAGGCTGATATGTATAGGGGGGCACACTATCTCACTCAGGCTGATATGTAGGGGGGCACACTATCTCACTCAGGCTGATATGTATAGGGGGGGCACACTATCTCACTCAGGCTGATATGTAGGGGGGGCACACTATCTCACTCAGGCTGATATGTAGGGGGGGCACACTATCTCACTCAGGCTGATATGTAGGGGGGCACACTATCTCACTCAGGCTGATATGTAGGGGGGGGCACACTATCTCACTCAGGCTGATATGTAGGGGGGCACACTATCTCACTCAGGCTGATATGTAGGGGGGGCACACTATCTCACTCAGGCTGATATGTAGGGGGGCACACTATCTCACTCAGGCTGATATGTAGGGGGGCACACTATCTCACTCAGGCTGATATGTAGGGGGGCACTATCTCACTCAGGCTGATATGTAGGGGGGCACACTATCTCACTCAGGCTGATATGTAGGGGGGCACACTATCTCACTCAGGCTGATATGTAGGGGGGGCACACTATCTCACTCAGGCTGATATGTAGGGGGGCACACTATCTCACTCAGGCTGATATGTTGGGGGGCACACTATCTCACTCAGGCTGATATGTAGGGGGGCACACTATCTCACTCAGGCTGATATGTAGGGGGGCACACTATCTCACTCAGGCTGATATGTAGGGGGGCACACTATCTCACTCAGGCTGATATGTAGGGGGCACACTATCTCACTCAGGCTGATATGTAGGGGGGGCACACTATCTCACTCAGGCTGATATGTATAGGAGGGGGGGCACTATCTCACTCAGGCTGATATGTAGGGGGGGGCACACTATCTCACTCAGGCTGATATGTAGGGGGGCACTATCTCACTCAGGCTGATATGTATAGGGGGGGCACACTATCTCACTCAGGCTGATATGTAGGGGGGCACACTATCTCACTCAGGCTGATATGTAGGGGGGGGCACACTATCTCACTCAGGCTGATATGTAGGGGGGCACACTATCTCACTCAGGCTGATATGTATAGGGGGGCACACTATCTCACTCAGGCTGATATGTAGGGGGGGGCACACTATCTCACTCAGGCTGATATGTATGGGGGGCACACTATCTCACTCAGGCTGATATGTAGGGGGGCACACTATCTCACTCAGGCTGATATGTAGGGGGGGGGCACACTATCTCACTCAGGCTGATATGTAGGGGGGCACACTATCTCACTCAGGCTGATATGTAGGGGGGGGCACACTATCTCACTCAGGCTGATATGTAGGGGGGGCACACTATCTCACTCAGGCTGATATGTAGGGGGGCACACTATCTCACTCAGGCTGATATATAGGGGGGGGCACACTATCTCACTCAGGCTGATATGTAGGGGGGCACACTATCTCACTCAGGCTGATATGTAGGGGGGGCACACTATCTCACTCAGGCTGATATGTAGGGGGGCACACTATCTCACTCAGGCTGATATGTAGGGGGGGGCACACTATCTCACTCAGGCTGATATGTAGGGGGGCACACTATCTCACTCAGGCTGATATGTAGGGGGGCACACTATCTCACTCAGGCTGATATGTATAGGGGGGCACACTATCTCACTCAGGCTGATATGTATAGGGGGGCACACTATCTCACTCAGGCTGATATGTAGGGGGGCACACTATCTCACTCAGGCTGATATGTAGGGGGGCACACTATCTCACTCAGGCTGATATGTAGGGGGGCACACTATCTCACTCAGGCTGATATGTAGGGGGGGGCACTATCTCACTCAGGCTGATATGGAGGGGGCGCACTATCTCACTCAGGCTGATATGTAGGGGGGCACACTATCTCACTCAGGCTGATATGTAGGGGGGCGCACTATCTCACTCAGGCTGATATGTATAGGGGGGCACACTATCTCACTCAGGCTGATATGTAGGGGGGGGCACACTATCTCACTCAGGCTGATATGTAGGGGGAGGCACTATCTCACTCAGGCTGATATGTATAGGGGGGCACACTATCTCACTCAGGCTGATATGTAGGGGGGCACACTATCTCACTCAGGCTGATATGTATAGGGGGGGCACACTATCTCACTCAGGCTGATATGTAGGGGGGCACACTATCTCACTCAGGCTGATATGTAGGGGGGGCACACTATCTCACTCAGGCTGATATGTAGGGGGGGCACACTATCTCACTCAGGCTGATATGTAGGGGGGGCACACTATCTCACTCAGGCTGATATGTAGGGGGGCACACTATCTCACTCAGGCTGATATGTATAGGGGGGGGGCACTATCTCACTCAGGCTGATATGTAGGGGGGGCACACTATCTCACTCAGGCTGATATGTAGGGGGGGGCACACTATCTCACTCAGGCTGATATGTAGGGGGGGCACACTATCTCACTCAGGCTGATATGTAGGGGGGCCACACTATCTCACTCAGGCTGATATGTATAGGGGGGCACACTATCTCACTCAGGCTGATATGTAGGGGGGCACACTATCTCACTCAGGCTGATATGTAGGGGGGGGGCACACTATCTCACTCAGGCTGATATGTAGGGGGGGGCACACTATCTCACTCAGGCTGATATGTAGGGGGGCACACTATCTCACTCAGGCTGATATGTAGGGGGGGGCACACTATCTCACTCAGGCTGATATGTAGGGGGGCACACTATCTCACTCAGGCTGATATGTAGGGGGGGGCACACTATCTCACTCAGGCTGATATGTATAGGGGGGGCACACTATCTCACTCAGGCTGATATGTAGGGGGGCACACTATCTCACTCAGGCTGATATGTAGGGGGGGGCACACTATCTCACTCAGGCTGATATGTAGGGGGGCACACTATCTCACTCAGGCTGATATGTATAGGGGGGCACACTATCTCACTCAGGCTGATATGTAGGGGGGGGCACACTATCTCACTCAGGCTGATATGTAGGGGGGGCACACTATCTCACTCAGGCTGATATGTAGGGGGGCACACTATCTCACTCAGGCTGATATGTAGGGGGGCACACTATCTCACTCAGGCTGATATGTAGGGGGGCACACTATCTCACTTAGGCTGATATGTAGGGGGGCACACTATCTCACTCAGGCTGATATGTAGGGGGGGCACACTATCTCACTCAGGCTGATATGTAGGGGGGGCACACTATCTCACTCAGGCTGATATGTAGGGGGGCACACTATCTCACTCAGGCTGATATGTAGGGGGGGGGCACACTATCTCACTCAGGCTGATATGTAGGGGGGCACACTATCTCACTCAGGCTGATATGTAGGGGGGCACACTATCTCACTTAGGCTGATATGTAGGGGGGCACACTATCTCACTCAGGCTGATATGTAGGGGGGGGGCACACTATCTCACTCAGGATGATATGTAGGGGGGCACACTATCTCACTCAGGCTGATATGTAGGGGGGGGGGGGCACACTATCTCACTCAGGCTGATATGTAGGGGGGGGCACACTATCTCACTCAGGCTGATATATAGGGGGGCACACTATCTCACTCAGGCTGATATGTAGGGGGGGCACACTATCTCACTCAGGCTGATATATAGGGGGGCACACTATCTCACTCAGGCTGATATGTAGGGGGGCACACTATCTCACTCAGGCTGATATATAGGGGGGCACACTATCTCACTCAGGCTGATATGTATAGGGGGGCACACTATCTCACTCAGGCTGATATATAGGGGGGCACACTATCTCACTCAGGCTGATATATAGGGGGGCACACTATCTCACTCAGGCTGATATGTATAGGAGGGGCACACTATCTCACTCAGGCTGATATATAGGGGGGCACTATCTCACTCAGGCTGATATGTAGGGGGGGCACACTATCTCACTCAGGCTTATATGTAGGGGGGCACTATCTCACTCAGGCTGATATGTAGGGGGGGCACACTATCTCACTCAGGCTGATATGTAGGGGGGCACACTATCTCACTCAGGCTGATATGTAGGGGGGGCACACTATCTCACTCAGGCTGATATGTAGGGGGGCACACTATCTCACTCAGGCTGATATGTAGGGGGGCACACTATCTCACTCAGGCTGATATGTAGGGGGGCACACTATCTCACTCAGGCTGATATGTATAGGGGGGCACACTATCTCACTCAGGCTGATATGTAGGGGGGCACACTATCTCACTCAGGCTGATATGTATAGGGGGGCACACTATCTCACTCAGGCTGATATGTAGGGGGGCACACTATCTCACTCAGGCTGATATGTAGGGGGGCACACTATCTCACTCAGGCTGATATGTAGGGGGGGGCACACTATCTCACTCAGGCTGATATGTATAGGGGGGCACACTATCTCACTCAGGCTGATATGTATAGGGGGGCACACTATCTCACTCAGGCTGATATGTAGGGGGGGCACTATCTCACTCAGGCTGATATGTAGGGGGGGGGCACACTATCACTCAGGCTGATATGTATAGGGGGGGCACACTATCTCACTCAGGCTGATATGTATAGGGGGGCACACTATCTCACTCAGGCTGATATGTATAGGGGGGCACACTATCTCACTCAGGCTGATATGTAGGGGGGGGGCACACTATCTCACTCAGGGCTGATATGTAGGGGGGCACACTATCTCACTCAGGCTGATATGATATGTAGGGGGGGGCACACTATCTCACTCAGGCTGATATGTAGGGGGGCACACTATCTCACTCAGGCTGATATGTAGGGGGGCACACTATCTCACTCAGGCTGATATGTATAGGGGGGGGCACACTATCTCACTCAGGCTGATATATAGGGGGGCACACTATCTCACTCAGGCTGATATGTAGGGGGGCACACTATCTCACTCAGGCTGATATGTAGGGGGGCACACTATCTCACTCAGGCTGATATGTATAGGGGGGCACACTATCTCACTCAGGCTGATATGTAGGGGGGGGCACACTATCTCACTCAGGCTGATATGTATAGGGGGGGGCACACTATCTCACTCAGGCTGATATGTATAGGGGGGGCACACTATCTCACTCAGGCTGATATGTATAGGGGGGCACACTATCTCACTCAGGCTGATATGTATGGGGGGCACACTATCTCACTCAGGCTGATATGTAGGGGGGGCACACTATCTCACTCAGGCTGATATGTATAGGGGGGGGGACACTATCTCACTCAGGCTGATATGTAGGGGGGCACACTATCTCACTCAGGCTGATATGTAGGGGGGCACACTATCTCACTCAGGCTGATATGTAGGGGGGGGCACACTATCTCACTCAGGCTGATATGTAGGGGGGCACACTATCTCACTCAGGCTGATATGTAGGGGGGCACACTATCTCACTCAGGCTGATATGTAGGGGGGGGCACACTATCTCACTCAGGCTGATATGTAGGGGGGCACACTATCTCACTCAGGCTGATATGTAGGGGGGGCACTATCTCACTCAGGCTGATATGTATAGGGGGGGCACACTATCTCACTCAGGCTGATATGTAGGGGGGCACACTATCTCACTCAGGCTGATATGTAGGGGGGGCACACTATCTCACTCAGGCTGATATGTAGGGGGGGGCACGCTATCTCACTCAGGCTGATAGTAGGGGGGGGCACTATCTCACTCAGGCTGATATGTAGGGGGGGCGCACTATCTCACTCAGGCTGATATGTAGGGGGGGGGCACTCTATCTCACTCTGAGGTATTCTGTGTATGAGGGTTTATTGTATGTCTCGCATAGCTTCTATTCACTGACATGTAGCATATGCTGAAGGATCTGCAAGGGTTAACCATGTTTCTGTGCTATTCTGCTACCTTCTAATGGAGACGGTCTGTCTGGGTCGACTCCGACTCTAAGCCTATGAGAGCCTGCCAAAAGTCTTCCCATCCCCCTGAACCAATGAGTACTCATGTCACCTCAGGCTTCTCTCCACCAATAGGAAGAGAGCTTCCAAAGTCTATAAGTAGGGGGGGGGGGCAATGTGCTGGGATCAGTCTCCTGCAGAGTCAGTTCTGTATCAGTATTTCTATGTTCCTACATCCAGCCATGCTGTGCTAAACAGGTGTGACTACCCTAAGCATCTGCTGGGTGTGACTACCCTAAGCATCTGGGGTCTGACTACCCTAAGCATCTGGGTCTGACTACCCTAAGCATCTGGGGTGTGACTACCCTAAGCATCTGGGGTGTGACTACCCTAAACATGGGGTGTGACTACCCTAAACATCTGGGGTGTGACTACCCTAAGCATCTGGGTGGTGACTACCCTAAGCATCTGGGGTGTGACTACCCTAAGCATCTGTGGTGGACTGACTACCCTAAACATCTGAGGAGTGACTACCCTAAGCATCTGGGGTCTGACCTACCCTAAGCCATCTGGGGTGTGACTACCCTAAGCATCTGAGGTGTGACTACCCTAAACATCTGGGGTGTGACTACCCTAAACATCTGGGTGTGACTACCCTAAGCATCTGGGGGTGACTACCCTAAGCATCTGGGGTGTGACTACCCTAAGCATCTGGGGTGTGACTACCCTAAGCATCTGGGGTGTGACTACCGTGGGGCTCTGGCTCTAAAGCATCTGGGTGTGACTACCCTAAGCATCTGGGGTGTGACTACCCTAAGCATCTGGGGTCTGACTACCCTAAGCATCTGGGGTCTGACTACCCTAAGCATCTGGGGTCTGACTACCCTAAGCATCTGGGGTGTGACTACCCTAAGCATCTGGGGTGTGACTACCCTAAGCATCTGGGGTCTGACTACCCTAAGCATCTGGGGTCTGACTACCCTAAGACATCTGTGGGTCTGACTACCCTAAGCATCTGGGGTGTGACTACCCTAAACATCTGGGGTGTGACTACCCTAAACATCTGGGGTGTGACTACCCTAAGCATCTGGGTGTGACTACCCTAAACATCTGAGGTGTGACTACCCTAACCATCTGGGGTGTGACTACCCTAAACATCTGGGTGTGACTACCCTAAGCATCTGGGGTGTGACTACCCTAAACATCTGGGTGTGACTACCCTAAGCATCTAGGGTGTGACTACCCTAAGCATCTGGGGGTGACTACCTAACAACTCTGGGGTGTGACTACCCCAAGCATCTGGGGTGTGACTACCCTAAACATCTGAGGTGTGACTACCCTAAACATCTGGGTGTGTGACTACCCTAACCCATCTGGGGTGTGACTACCCTAACCATCTGGGGTGTGACTACCCTAAGCATCTGGGGAGTGTGACTACCCTAAGCATCTGGGGAGTGACTACCCTAAGCATCTGGGGTGTGACTACCCTAAGCATCTGGGGTGTGACTACCCTAAACATCTGGGGTGTGACTACCCCAAGCATCTGAGGTGTGACTACCCTAAACATCTGGGGTGTGACTACCCTAACCATCTGGGGTGTGACTACCCTAAACATCTGGGGTGTGACTACCCTAACATCTGGGGTGTGACTACCCTAGCATCTGGGGTGTGACTACCCTAACATCTGGGTCTGAGGTGACTACCCTAAGCATCTGGGGGTATGGTGACTACCCTAAACATCTGGGGTGTGCTACCCTAAACATCTGGGGTGTGACTACCCTAAACATCTGGGGTGTGACTACCCTAAACATCTGGGGTGTGACTACCCTAAGCATCTGGTGTGTGGGTGTGACTACCCTAAACATCTGGGGTGTGACTACGCTAAGCATCTGGGGTGTGACTACCCTAAGCATCTGAGGTGTGACTACCCTAAACATCTGAGGTGTGACTACCCTAAACATCTGGGGTGTGACTACCCTAAACATCTGGGTGTGACTACCCTAAAACATTCTCTGGGGTGTGACTACCCTAAACATCTGGGGTGTGACTACCCTAAACATCTGGGGTGTGACTACCCTAAGCATCTGAGGTGTGACTACCCTAAGCATCTGGGGTGTGACTACCCTAAACATCTGAGGTGTGACTACCCTAACATCTGGGGTGTGACTACCCTAAGCATCTGAGGGTGTGACTACCCTAAGCATCTGGGGTGTGACTACCTATACCATCAACATGTGGGGTGTGACTACCCTAAACATCTGAGGTGTGACTACCCTAAACATCTGAGGTGTGACTACCCTAAACATCTGGGTGTGACTACCCTAAACATCTGAGGTGTGACTACCCTAAACATCTGGGGTGTGACTACCCTAAACATCTGAGGTGTGACTACCCTAAACATCTGAGGTGTGACTACCCTAACACCATCTGGGGTGTGACTACCCTAAACATCTGAGGTGTGACTACCCTAAGCATCTGTGGTGTGACTACCCTAAACATCTGGGGTGTGACTACCCTAAGCATCTGGGGTGTGACTACCCTAAACATCTGGGGTGTGACTACCCTAAACATCTGGGGTGTGACTACCCTAAACATCTGAGGTGTGACTACCCTAAACATCTGGGGTGTGACTACCCTAAACATCTGAGGTGTGACTACCCTAAGCATCTGGGGTGTGACTACCCTAAACATCTGGGGTGTGACTACCCTAAACATCTGAGTGTGACTACCCTAACATCTGAGGTGTGACTACCCTAAACATCTGAGGTGTGACTACCCTAAACATCTGAGGTGTGACTACCCTAAAACATCTGGGGTGTGACTACCCAAGCATCTGGGGTTGGTGACTACCCTAACATCTGGGGTGTGACTACCCTAAACATCTGAGGTGTGACTACCCTAACCATCTGAGTGTGACTACCCTAAACATCTGGGGTGTTACTAACCCTAACCATCTGGGGTGTGACTACCCTAAGCCATCCTGGGGCGTGACTACCCTAAGCATCTGGGGTTGTGACTACCTAAAACATACATGCTTTTGGGGTGGTGCATAGATACCCTAAACATCTGGAGAGTGAATACCCTAAACATCTGGCTGGGTGTGTGACTACCCTAAACATCTGGAGAGTGACTTCCCTAAACATCTGAGGTGTGACTACCCTAAACATCTGAGTTTTGACTACCTCTGAGGAAGCCTGTCAGCCCATGCTGTGCTAAACATCTGGGGTGTGACTGAGGTGTCCCACCACAGGTGTTTGCTATTGGTTAAACCCTTCGTAAAAGTCTGTACTTATTGTTAGTCAGTGGTGATGAAG
>NW_027209517.1:0-20204 GCF_027789765.1 Dendropsophus ebraccatus | reverse complement strand
TTAAGAGCAAAAAGCGGTCCCTTAAAGAGCCGACCTGGGTCCCTTAAGAGCGAAAATATGTCCCTTTAAGAGCAAAATGGGTCCCTTTAAGAGCGACCTTGGTCCCTTTAAGAGCGACCGGGTCCCTTTAGAGCGAAATATGTCCCTTTAGAGAAAACATGGGTCCCTTAAGAGCACAAATATGTCCCTTAAGAGCGACCGGGTCCCTTTAAGAGCGACCTGGTCCCTTTTAGAGCGACTTGGGTCCCTTTAAGAGCGAAATATGTCCCTTTAAGAGCAAAAATATGTCCTTTAAGAGCAAATCCGGTCCTTTAAAAGCGACTTTGGCCTTTAAGAGCCAAAAATTGTCCCTTTACGTACAAATGGGACCTTTAAGAGCAACCTGGGTCCCTTTAACAGCGACCTGTGTCCTTTAAGAGCGACCTGGGTCCCTTTAAGAGCGAAATATGTCCATTTAAAGAGTTAAATGGGTCCCTTTAAGAGCAACCTGGTCCCTGTAAGAAAAAAATATGTCCCTTTAAGAGCGACTGGGTCCTTTAAGAGCGACCTGGGTCCATTTTAGAGCAAAATGGGTCCCCTTAAGAGCGAAATATGTCCCTTATAGAGCAAAATCGGTCCCTTTAAGAGCGACTTTGGTCGCTTAAGAGCAAAATATGTCCCTTTAAGGGCAAAATGGGTCCTTTAAGAGCAACCGGGTCCTTTAAGAGCGACTGTGTCCCTTAAGAGCGACCTGGGGTCGTTTAAGAGAGGAAATAGTACCTTTAAGAGCAAAATGGGTCCCTTTAAGAGCAACCTGGGTCCTGTAAGAGCAAATATGTCCCTTTAACAGCTACCTGGGTCCCTTAAGAGCGACCTGGGTCCCTTTAAGACGACCTTTGTCCCTTTTAAGAGCGAAATATGTCCCTTTAAGAGCAAAAATGGGTCCCTTTAAGACCGAACTGGGTCCATTTAAGAGTAATTGGTCCCTTTAAGAGCGACCTTGGTCCCTAAGAGCGACTGGGTCCCTTGAGGGGGGAATGGGTCCCTTAAAGAGTGGAAATATGTCCCTTAAGAGCGACCTGGGTCCCTTTAAGAGACGAAATGGTTCCCTTTAAGTTGATCTGGGTCCCGCTTAAGGAAATTATTTCACTCTTAAAGAGGACCCATTGCGCTCTTAAAGAGCGACCTGGGTCCCTTTAAGAGTGAAATAGTACCTTTACAGCGAAAATAGTCCCTAAGAGCAAAATGGGTTCGTTTAAGAGCGACCATGGTCCTTTATGAGCGAAAAGTGTTATTACCTTTAAAGCGTGACCTGGGTCCCTTAAGAGCGACCGGATCCTTTAAGGGAACCAGGTCGCTCTTAAAGGATCCAAGCGCTCTTAAAGGGATCCATGTAGCTCTTAAAGGGATCCCATGTAGCTCTTAAAGGTAGGGGACCCAACGTCAATCTATAGGGATGGGGACCCATGTCGCTTGAAAGGAATGGGATCCAAGTTTTCTCTTAAAGGGAAGTCACTGGTAAAAGGGCCCTCTTTCAAGCACTATGTATTTTCCGGAAATGCAAATCTAGTTGCTACTTACAATGGCAGAGCGTGTGGGGAGATCGGATTGGCGTACCAAGATGGTGGACGCAGCCCGGACAAAGATATTGGCCTCATAATGTCAATTAAATATAAAGGGAAAGGAACATGTGACCAGAATACGTGTAATCAGCACACGTCCCCCCCTCAACTTAAGGTCACACAACAGTAATGTCAGCAGCGCGGCTGAGACAGTTATGACGCGACAGAGGGGGACGGCAGGAGGGACGGCAGGAGCAAGCGGCCGGCCTCCCGAAGATTACATCACTGTCAGAAGACGGCGGATGGGGGTCGACGGTTATTAGGTATATAATACACTACACTCCGGGTCCAAGGCGGGGTCGGGGAAACAGGGGAAGGGGCCCTTCACATACATAACATACATTACAAAGTTGTATAACCGTGTAAGTGTGTTATTTGTGAATAATCTTTAGCGGCCGCACTACCCCCTTAAGTTCTAGCAGGCGGCCGCCGGTATCGGGCATTACGGCGCCACCGCGAATTTCATCCCGCCGTGTGATTACGGTGGGGAAAGATGAAAGGCAGCGGGGGCACCGTGAGGAAAAAAGTGTCCCTCAGACCCCAGATCAGCCCCCAAGTGGGCGATAACTAACCCTCCCCTGGCAGCCATCATTTCAAGATGGCCGCCGCCATCGCTGTGAACAGACTATGTCTGTTCACAGCGATGGAAAAAGTAAAAATGAATCAAAGCCCATCTCTCCGCCACCGAGGAGGGACATATTTTGCTCTTAAAGGGACATATTTCGCTCTTAAAAGGACATTTTTGCTCTTAAAGGGACCCAGGTCGCTCTTAAAGGGACCCATTTGCTCTAAAGGGGACCCAGGTCGCTCTTAAAGGGGACCAATTTCGCTCTTAAAGGGACCCAGGTCGCTCTAATGGGACCATTTTGCTCTTAAAGGGACATATTTGCTCTTAAAGGGACATATTTCGCTCTAAAGGGACATTTTGCTCTAAAGGGACCCAGGTCTCTTTTAAAGGGACCCATTTCGCTCTTAAAGGGACCCATTTCGCGCTTAAAGGGACCCATTTCACTCTTAAAGGGACCAGGTCGCTCTTAAAGGCCAATTTGCTCTTAAAGGGACATATTTACCTCTATTTTGCTCTTATAGGGAATATTTCACTCTTAAAGGGACATATTTTGCTCTTAAAGGGACCCATTTTGCTCTTAAAGGGACCCATTTCGCTCTTAAAGGGACCCAGATCGCTCTAAAAAGGGACCCATTTTGTTTCTTAAAGAGACCCAGGGCGCTCTTAAGGACCCAGGGGCGCTCTAAAGGGACCCAAGTCGCTCCTAAGTGACCCATTTGCTCTAAAGGGACCCAGGTCGCTCTTAAAGGGACCAATTTGCTCTTAAAGGGACATATTTGCTCTTAAGGGACATATTCGCTCTTAAAGGGACATATTTTGCTCTTAAAGGGACCCCAGGTCGCTCTGAAGGGGACCATTGCGTTCTTAAAGGGACCCATTTCGCTTTAAAGGGACCCATTTGCTCTTAAAGGGACCAGATCCTCTTAAGGAAACCCTTTGCTCTTAAAGGGACCCAAATTACGCATTAAAGGGACCAGGTTGCTCTTAAAAGGACCCATTTTGGCTCTTAAAGCGACATATTTCGCTCTTAAGGGACCCAGGTCGCTCTTAAAGGGACATATTTTGCTCTTAAAGGGACAGATTTCGCTCTTAAAGGGACCCAGGTCGCTCTTAAAGGAACATATTTGCTCTTAAAGGGACCCAGGTCGCTCTAAAGGGACATATTTGCTCTAGAAGGGACCCAGGTTGCTCTTAAAGGGACCAATTTGCTCTTAAAGGGACCTTGGTCGCCTTGAAGGGACATATTTCGCTCTTAAAAAGGACCAGGTCGCTTTTAAAAGGGACCCGGGCCGCTCTTAAAGGGACTTGGTCGCTCTTGAAGGGACATATTCGCTCTTAAAAGGACCCAGGTCGCTCTTAAAAGGGACCGCGGACCACTCTTAAAGGGACCCAGGTCGCTCTAGCGACATGGGTCTCTTTAAGAGCGACATGGGTCCCATACCTTTGGAGTGTCCCGTCCGTTTAAGAGCAACTTGGTCCCGTCCCTTTAAGAGCGACTTGGATCCCTTTAAGAGCTACATGGGACCCTTTAAAAGCGACTTGGGTCCCGTCCCTTTAAGAGCGACTTGGGTCCCGCCACTTTAAGAACGACTGGGGTCCCTTTAAGAGCGACATGGCTCCCGTCCCTTTAAGAGCAACTTGGGTCCCTTTAAGAGCGACATGGCTCCCGTCCCTTTAAGAGAGACTTGGGTCCCTTTAAGAGCGACTTGCGTTCCTTTAAGGGTGACCTGGATCCCTTTAAGAGCGATCTGATACTTATAATGGTAAAGATCATTGCTCGGGTTAATGACAATCTTACTCATGTCGGGGAGACAAAATCTTTAAGGACCTTCCATATATTACATCTTCTATTGGCCAATAGTGGACATGTGACTGTGGATGGTGTGATACATGCATGACGAGACCTTGAGTTCTATTGGTGCTATAGTTCAGCTATTTGCATATGTGCTGTGATTGGTGTCAGCGGTTAGAGTGTGGCCATTATTTGCAATGGGCCATTATTTTCTATGGAAATTTGGGTCGTTAACGTAAATTTCAAAAACGACAAATCCGATCGAAACGAAGAATAGATAGCACACCACACAGCGCGAGGGCTTCGAAACGCAGTTAGAACGGAGTGTGTGCACAAGCGCTTCGGGCTGTATTACGCGCAGAAAAATGGCTGGAAGAAGAAGAAGAATACGGATTACAATATAGTGCTTTTCAAGCACTATAATTATAGTGCTGAAAAGCACTATATTGTAATCCGTATTCTCTCGTATTCTTCTTTCTTCTTCCGTTTCTTCTTCCAGCCATTTTTCTGCGCATAATACAGCCCGAAACCGCTTTGCGCACAGACTCCGTTCAAACGCATTTCGAAGCCCTCGGCGGTGTGTGGTGTGCTATTATTTTTCGTTCGATCGGATTTTTGTTTTTAAGAAATTACGTTTAAAGACCCCAAATTTCCCATAGAAAATAATGGCATTGCAAATAATGGCCACAGTCTAACTGCTGACAGCCAATCACAGCAAATATGCAATAGCTAAAATAGCAGCCCATAGGAACTCTAAGGTCGTCATGCATTGTATCACACCATCCACAGTCACATGTCCACTATTGGCCAATAGAAGATGTAATATATGGAAGGTCCTTAACCATTTTGTCTCCCTGACATGAGTAAGATTGTCATGGTAACCGATCAATGGTCTTTACCATTATAAGTAGCAGAGGTCAGTCAGTAAAATAGCAGAGCTGAGGCAGCCATGTAGCAGGTACGGGATCCAAGCTGCTTAAAGGGACGGTACCCAAGCCGCTCTTAAAGGAACGGTACCCAAGTCGCTCTTAAAGGGACCCCAAGCGCTCTAAATGGGCCCCTTTAAGAGCGAACTAAGTACTGTAAGAGCGACCCGGGTCCTTGAGGGGGTAAATGGTTCCCTTTAAGAGCGAAATATGTCCCTTTAAGAGCGACCTGGGTCCCTTTAAAAGCTAAATGGGTCCTTGAAGAGTGATCTGGGTCCCTTTAAAGGAAATATTTCGCTCTTAAAGAGACCCGTTTCACTCGAACTGGGTCCCTTAAGAGTGAAATATGTCCTTTAAGAGCGACGGGGGTCCCTTTAAGAGCGACCTGGGTTCCCTATAAGAGCGAAATATTCCTTTAAGAGCGACCTTTGTCCCTTTAAGAGCGAAAATGTCCTTTAAGAGCAAAATGGGTCCCTTAAGACCGACCTGGGTCCATTTAAGAGCGAAATATGTCCCCTTAAGAGCAAAATATGTCCATTTAAGAGATAAATTGGTACCTTTAAGAGGACCTTGGTCCCTTTAAGAGCGACCTGGGTCCCTTGAGGGGGGAAACGGGTCCTTAAGAGCGAAATATGTCCCTTAAGAGCGACCTGGGTCTTTAAGAGCGAAATGGGCCCCTTTAAGAGTGATCTGGGTCCCTTTAAAGGAAATATTTCACTCTTAAGAGACCCATTTCGCTCTTAAAGAGCGACCTGGGTCCCTTTAAGAGTGAAATATGTCCCTTTAAGAGCAACCTGGGTCCCTTTTAAGAGCGATCTGGATCCTATAAGAGTGAAATATGTCCCTTAAGAGCGACCTGGGTCCGACCTTAAGAGCGACCTTTAAGAGCGAAATATGTCCCTTTAAGGGCAAAATGGGTCCCTTTAAGAGCGAAATATGTCCCTTAAGAGCGAACTGGGTCCCTTTAAGAGCAACCTGGGTCCCTTTAAGAGAGAAATATGTCCCTTTAAGAGCAAAAATCGGTCCCTTAAAGAGCGACCTTGGTCCCTTTAAGAGCGAAATATGTCCTTAAGAGCAAAATGGGTCCCTTTAAGAGCGACCTTGGTCCCTTTAAGAGCGACTGGGTCCCTTAAGAGCGAAATATGTTTAAGAGAAAAATGGGTCCCTTAAGAGCAAAATATGTCCCTTAAGAGCGACCTGGGTCCCTTTAAGAGCGACCTGGGTCCCTTTTAGAGCGACCTGGGTCCCTTTAAGAGCGAAATATGTCCCTTTAAGAGCAAAATATGTCCCTTTAAGAGCAAAAATCGGTCCCTTTAAAGCGACTTTGGTCCCTTTAAGAGCAAATATGTCCCCTTAAGTACAAAATGGGTCCCTTTAAGAGCAACCTGGGTCCCTTTAACAGCGACCTGTGTCCCTTTAAGAGCGACCTGGGTCCCTTTAAGAGCGAAAATATGTCCCTTTAAGATTAAAATGGGTCCCTTTAAGAGCAACCTGCGTCCCTGTAAGAAAAAAATATGTCCCTTTAAGAGCGACCTGGGTCCTTTTAAGAGCGACCTGGGTCCCTTTTAGAGCAAAATGGGTCCCTTTAAGAGCGAAATATGTCCCTTTAAGAGCAAAATCGGTCCCTTTAAGAGCGACTTTGGTCGCTTTAAGAGCAAAAATATGTCCCTTTAAGGGCAAAATGGGTCCCTTTAAGAGCAACCTGGGTCCTTTAAGAGCGACCTGTGTCCCTTTAAGAGCGACCTGGGTCCGTTTAAGAGCGAAATATGTCCCTTTAAGAGCAAAATGGGTCCCTTAAGAGCAACCTGGGTCCCTGTAAGAGCAAAATATGTCCCTTTAACAGCTACCTGGGTCCCTTTAAGAGCGACCTGGGTCCCTTTAAGAGCGACCTTTGTCCCTTTAAGAGCGAAATATGTCCCTTTAAGAGCAAAATGGGTCCCTTTAAGACCGAACTGGGTCCATTTAAGAGATAAATTGGTCCCTTTAAGAGCGACCTGGTCCCTTTAAGAGCGACCTGGGTCCCTTGAGGGGGGAAATGGGTCCCTTAAGAGTGAAATATGTCCCTTTAAGAGCGACATGGGTCCCTTTAAGAGCGAAAATGGTTCCCTTTAAGTGTGATCTGGGTCCCTTTAAAGGAAATATTTCACTCTTAAAGAGACCCATTTCGCTCTTAAAGAGCGACCTGGGTCCCTTTAAGAGTGAAATATGTCCCTTTAACAGCGAAATATGTCCCTTTAAGAGCAAAATGGGTCCGTTTAAGAGCGACCATGGTCCCTTTATGAGCGAAATGATCCCTTTAAAAGCGTGACCTGGGTCCCTTTAAGAGCGACCGGATCCCTTTAGGGACCCAGGTCGCTCTTAAAGGGATCCAAGTCGCTCTTAAAGGGATCCATGTAGCTCTTAAAGGGATCCATGTAGCTCTTAAAGGTATGGGACCCAAGTCACTCTTATAGGATGGGACCCATGTCGCTCTGAAAGGAATGGGATCCAAGTTTCTCTTAAAGGGAAGTCACTGGTAAAAGGGCCCTCTTTTCAAGCACTATGTATTTCCTGGAAATGCAAATCTAGTTGCTACTTACAATGGCAGAGTGTGGGGAGATCCGGATTGGCGTACCAAGATGGTGGACGCAGCCGGACAAAGAATATTGGCCTCATAATGTCCAATTAAATATAAAGGGAAAGGAACATGTGACCAGAATACGTGTAATCAGCACACGTCCTCCCCTACACCACTTAAGGTCACACAACAGTAATGCTCAGCCAGTCGCGGCTGAGCACAGTTATGACGCGACAGAGGGGGACGGCAGGAGGGACGGCAGGAGCAAGTCGGCCGGCCTCCCGAAGATTACATCACTGTCAGAAGACGGCGGCGGATGGGGGTCGACGCTTATTAGGTATGTATAATACACTACACTTCCGGGTCCACGGGCGGGGTCGGGGAACACGGGGAAGGGGGCCATTCACATACATAACATACATTACAAAGTTGTATAACTTTGTAATGTGTGTTATTTTGTGAATAATTTCTTAGCGCCGCACTACCCCTTTAACGTTATAGCAGCGGCCGCGGTATCGGGCATTACCGGCGCCACCGCTGCCTTTCATCTCCCCGCCGTGGATTTACGGTGGGGAAAGATGAAAGGCAGCGGGGGCACGTGAGGAAAAAAAGTGTCCCTCAGACCCAGATCAGCCCCCCAAGTGGGCGATAACTAACCTCCCTGGCAGCCATCATTTCCAAGATGGCCGCCGCCATCGCTGTGAACAGACTATGTCTGTTCACAGCGATGGAAAAGTAAAAATGAATCAAAGCCCCATTCTCTCCGCCACCGGAGGGAGGACTATTTTGCTCTTAAAGGGACATATTTCGCTCTTAAAGGGACATATTTTGCTCTTAAAGGGACCCAGGTCGCTCTTAAAGGGACCCATTTTGCTCTTAAAGGGACCCAGGTCGCTCTTAAAGGGACCAATTTCGCTCTTAAAGGGACCAGGTCGCTCTTAATGGGACCCATTTTGCTCTTAAAGGGACATATTTTGCTCTTAAAGGGACATATTTCGCTCTTAAAGGGACATATTTTGCTCTTAAAGGGACCCAGGTCGCTCTTAAAGGGACCCATTTCGCTCTTAAAGGGACCCATTTCGCGCTTAAAGGGACCCATTTCACTCTTAAAGGGACCCAGGTCGCTCTTAAAAGGACCCCATTTTGCTCTTAAAGGGACATATTTCACTCTTAAAGGGACATATTTTGCTCTTAAGGGACCCATTTTGCTCTTAAAGGGACCCATTTCGCTCTTAAAGGGACCCAGATCGCTCTTAAAGGGACCCATTTTGCTCTTAAAGAGACCAGGGCGCTCTTAAAGGGACCCAGGGCGCTCTTAAAGGGACCCAAGTCGCTCCTAAAGTGACCCATTTTGCTCTTAAAGGGACCCAGGTCGCTCTTAAAGGGACCAATTTTGCTCTTAAAGGGACATATTTTGCTCTAAAGGGACATATTCGCTCTTAAAGGGACATATTTTGCTCTTAAAGGGACCCAGGTCGCTCTTGAAGGGACCCATTTCGTTCTAAAGGGACCCATTTCGCTCTTAAAGGACCCATTTTGCTCTTAAAGGGACCCAGATCGCTCTTAAAGGAACCCATTTTGCTCTTAAAGGGACCCAATTTACTCTTAAAGGGACCCAGGTTGCTCTTAAAAGGACCCATTTTGCTCTTAAAGCGACATATTTCGCTCTTAAAGGGACCCAGGTCGCTCTTAAAGGGACATATTTTGCTCTTAAAGGGACAGATTTCGCTCTTAAAGGGACCCAGGTCGCTCTTAAAGGAACATATTTTGCTCTTAAAGGGACCCAGGTCGCTCTTAAAGGGACATATTTTGCTCTAGAAGGGACCCAGGTTGCTCTTAAAGGGACCAATTTTGCTCTTAAAGGGACCTTGGTCGCTCTTGAAGGGACATATTTCGCTCTAAAAGGACCCAGGTCGCTTTTAAAAGGGACCCGGGCCGCTCTTAAAGGGACCTTGGTCGCTCTTGAAGGGACATATTTCGCTCTTAAAAGGACCCAGGTCGCTCTTAAAAGGGACCCGGACCACTCTTAAAGGGACCCAGGTCGCTCTAGCGACATGGGTCTCTTTAAGAGCGACATGGGTCCCATACCTTTTGGAGTGTCCCGTCCGTTTAAGAGCAACTTGGGTCCCGTCCCTTTAAGAGCGACTTGGATCCCTTTAAGAGCTACATGGGACCCTTTAAAAGCGACTTGGGTCCCGTCCCTTTAAGAGCGACTTGGGTCCCGCCACTTTAAGAACGACTTGGGTCCCTTTAAGAGCGACATGGCTCCCGTCCCTTTAAGAGCAACTTGGGTCCCTTTAAGAGCGACATGGCTCCCGTCCCTTAAGAGAGACTTGGGTCCCTTTAAGAGCGACTTGCGTTCCTTTAAGGGTGACCTGGATCCCTTTAAGAGCGATCTGAGTACTTATAATGGTAAAGATCATTGCTCGGTTATCATGACAATCTTACTCATGTCGGGGAGACAAAATCTTTAAGGACCTTCCATATATTACATCTTCTATTGGCCAATAGTGGACATGTGACTGTGGATGGTGTGATACATTGCATGACGAGACCTTAGAGTTCCTATTGGCTGCTATAGTTCAGCTATTTGCATATGTGCTGTGATGGCTGTCAGCGGTTAGAGTGTGGCCATTATTTGCAATGGGCCATTATTTTCTATGGGAAATTTGGGGTCGTTTAACGTAAATTCTTAAAAACGACAAATCCGATCGAAACGAAGAATAGATAGCACACCACACAGCGCCGAGGGCTTCGAAACGCAGTTAGAACGGAGTGTGTGCACAAAGCGCTTCGGGCTGTATTACGCGCAGAAAAATGGCTGGAAGAAGAAGAAGAATACGGATTACAATATAGTGCTTTTCAAGCACTATAATTATAGTGCTTGAAAAGCACTATATTGTAATCCGTATTCTTCCTTCTTCCGTTTCTTCTTCCAGCCATTTTTCTGCGCATAATACAGCCCGAACCGCTTTGCGCACAGACTCCGTTCAAACTGCATTTCGAAGCCCTCGGCGGTGTGTGGGTGTGCTATCTATTTTTCGTTCGATCGGATTTGTTGTTTTAAGAAATTTACGTTTAAAGACCCCAAATTCCCATAGAAAAAATGGCCCATTGCAAATAATGGCCACAGTCTAAATGCTGACAGCCAATCACAGCACATATGCAAATAGCTGAAATATAGCAGCCAATAGGAACTCTAAGGTCTCGTCATGCATTGTATCACACCATCCACAGTCACATGTCCACTATTGGCCAATAGAAGATGTAATATATGGAAGGTCCTTAACCATTTTGTCTCCCGACATGAGTAAGATTGTCATGGTAACCGATCAATGGTCTTTACCATTATAAGTAGCAGAGGTCAGTCAGTAAAATAGCAGAGCTGAGGCAGCCATGTAGCAGGTACGGGATCAAAGCTGCTCTTAAAGGGACGGTACCAAGCCGCTCTTAAAGGAACGGTACCCAAGTCGCTCTAAAGGGACCCAAGCGCTCTAAAGGGCCCCTTTAAGAGCGAACTAAGTACCTGTAAGAGCGACCCGGGTCCCTTGAGGGGGTAAATGGGTCCCTTTAAGAGCGAAATATGTCCCTTTAAGAGCGACCTGGGTCCCTTTAAAAGCTAAATGGGTCCTTGAAGAGTGATCTGGGTCCCCTTAAAGGAATATTTCGCTCTTAAAGAGACCCGTTTCACTCGAACTGGGTCCCTTTAAGAGTGAAATATGTCCCTTTAAGAGCGACGTGGGTCCCTTAAGAGCGACCTGGGTCCCTATAAGAGCGAAATATGTCCCTTTAAGAGCGACCTTTGTCCCTTTAAGAGCGAAATATGTCCCTTTAAGAGCAAAATGGGTCCCTTAAGACCGACCTGGGTCCATTTAAGAGCGAAATATGTCCCTTTAAGAGCAAAATATGTCCATTTAAGAGATAAATTGGTACCTTTAAGAGTGACCTTGGTCCTTTAAGAGCGACCTGGGTCCCTGAGGGGGGGGAAACGGGTCCCTTTAAGAGCGAAATATGTCCCTTTAAGAGCGACCTGGGTCCCTTTAAGAGCGAAATGGGTCCTTTAAGAGTGATCTGGGTCCCTTTAAAGGAAATATTTCACTCTTAAAGAGACCCATTTCGCTCTTAAAGAGCGACCTGGGTCCCTTTAAGAGTGAAATATGTCCCTTTAAGAGCAACCTGGGTCCCTTTAAGAGCGATCTGGATCCCTATAAGAGTGAAATATGTCCCTTTAAGAGCGACCTGGGTCCGACTTTTAAGAGCGACCTTTAAGAGCGAAATATGTCCCTTTAAGGGCAAAATGGGTCCCTTAAGAGCGAAATATGTCCCTTTAAGAGCGAACTGGGTCCCTTTAAGAGCAACCTGGGTCCCTTTAAGAGAGAAATATGTCCCTTTAAGAGCAAAAATCGGTCCCTTAAAGAGCGACCTTGGTCCCTAAGAGCGAAATATGTCCCTTTAAGAGCAAAATGGGTCCCTTTAAGAGCGACCTGGTCCCTTTAAGAGCGACCTGGGTCCCTTTAAGAGCGAATATGTCCCTTTAAGAGAAAAATGGGTCCCTTTAAGAGCAAAATATGTCCCTTTAAGAGCGACCTGGGTCCCTTTAAGAGCGACCTGGGTCCCTTTTAGAGCGACCTGGGTCCCTTTAAGAGCGAAATATGTCCCTTTAAGAGCGAAAATATGTCCCTTTAAGAGCAAAATCGGTCCCTTTAAAAGCGACTTTGGTCCCTTTAAGAGCAAAATATGTCCCTTTAAGTACAAAATGGGTCCCTTTAAGAGCAACCTGGGTCCTTTAACAGCGACCTGTGTCCCTTTAAGAGCGACCTGGGTCCCTTAGAGCGAAATATGTCCCTTTAAGAGTAAAATGGGTCCCTTTAAGAGCAACCTGCGTCCCTGTAAGAAAAAAATATGTCCCTTTAAGAGCGACCTGGGTCCTTTTAAGAGCGACCTGGGTCCCTTTTAGAGCAAAATGGGTCCCTTTAAGAGCGAAATATGTCCCTTTAAGAGCAAAATCGGTCCCTTTAAGAGCGACTTTGGTCGCTTTAAGAGCAAAATATGTCCCTTTAAGGGCAAAATGGGTCCCTTAAGAGCAACCTGGGTCCCTTTAAGAGCGACCTGTGTCCCTTTAAGAGCGACCTGGGTCCGTTTAAGAGCGAAATATGTCCCTTTAAGAGCAAAATGGGTCCCTTTAAGAGCAACCTGGGTCCCTGTAAGAGCAAAATATGTCCCTTTAACAGCTACCTGGGTCCCTTTAAGAGCGACCTGGGTCCCTTAAGAGCGACTTTGTCCCTTTAAGAGCGAAATATGTCCCTTAAGAGCAAAATGGGTCCCTTTAAGACCGAACTGGGTCCATTTAAGAGATAAATTGGTCCCTTTAAGAGCGACCTTGGTCCCTTTAAGAGCGACCTGGGTCCCTTGAGGGGGGAAATGGGTCCCTTTAAGAGTGAAATATGTCCCTTTAAGAGCGACCTGGGTCCCTTTAAGAGCGAAATGGTTCCTTTAAGTGTGATCTGGGTCCCTTTAAAGGAAATATTTCACTTAAAGAGACCCATTTCGCTCTTAAAGAGCGACCTGGGTCCCTTTAAGAGTGAAATATGTCCCTTTAACAGCGAAATATGTCCCTTTAAGAGCAAAATGGGTCCGTTTAAGAGCGACCATGGTCCCTTTATGAGCGAAATGATCCCTTAAAGCGTGACCTGGGTCCTTTAAGAGCGACCTGGATCCCTTTAAGGGACCCAGGTCGCTCTTAAAGGGATCCAAGTCGCTCTTAAAGGGATCCATGTAGCTCTTAAAGGGATCCATGTAGCTCTTAAAGGTATGGGACCCAAGTCACTCTTATAGGGATGGGACCCATGTCGCTCTGAAAGGAATGGGATCCAAGTTTCTCTTAAAGGGAAGTCACTGGTAAAAGGGCCCTCTTTTCAAGCACTATGTATTTTCCTGGAAATGCAAATCTAGTTGCTACTTACAATGGCAGAGTGTGGGGAGATCCGGATTGGCGTACCAAGATGGTGGACGCAGCCGGACAAAGAATATTGGCCTCATAATGTCCAATTAAATATAAAGGGAAAGGAACATGTGACCAGAATACGTGTAATCAGCACACGTCCTCCCCCTACACCACTTAAGGTCACACAACAGTAATGCTCAGCCAGTCGCGGCTGAGCACAGTTATGACGCGACAGAGGGGGACGGCAGGAGGGACGGCAGGAGCAAGTCGGCCGGCCTCCCGAAGATTACATCACTGTCAGAAGACGGCGGATGGGGGTCGACGCTTATTAGGTATGTATAATACACTACACTTCGGGTCCACGGGCGGGGTCGGGGAACACGGGGAAGGGGGCCATTCACATACATAACATACATTACAAAGTGTATAACTTTGTAATGTGTGTTATTTTGTGAATAATTTCTTAGCGCCGCACTACCCCTTTAACGTTATAGCAGCGGCCGCCGGTATCGGGCATTACCGGCGCCACCGCTGCCTTTATCTCCCCCGCCGTGGATTTACGGTGGGGAAAGATGAAAGGCAGCGGGGCACCGTGAAAAAAAAGTGTCCCTCAGACCCAGATCAGCCCCCCAAGTGGGCGATAACTAACCCTCCCCTGGCAGCCATCATTTCCAAGATGGCCGCCGCCATCGCTGTGAACAGACTATGTCTGTTCACAGCGATGGAAAAGTAAAAATGAATCAAAGCCCCATTCTCTCCGCCACCGGAGGGACATATTTGCTCTTAAAGGGACATATTTCGCTCTTAAAGGGACATATTTTGCTCTTAAAGGGACCCAGGTCGCTCTTAAAGGGACCCATTTTGCTCTTAAAGGGACCCAGGTCGCTCTTAAAGGGACCAATTTCGCTCTTAAAGGGACCCAGGTCGCTCTAATGGGACCCATTTTGCTCTTAAAGGGACATATTTTGCTCTTAAAGGGACATATTTCGCTCTTAAAGGGACATATTTTGCTCTTAAAGGGACCCAGGTCGCTCTTAAAGGGACCATTTCGCTCTTAAAGGGACCATTTCGCGCTTAAAGGGACCCATTTCACTCTTAAAGGGACCCAGGTCGCTCTTAAAAGGACCAATTTGCTCTTAAAGGGACATATTCACTCTTAAAGGGATATTTGTACTTATAGGACATATCTCGCTCTTAAAGGGACATATTTGCTCTTAAAGGGACCCATTTTGCTCTTAAAGGGACCCATTTCGCTCTTAAAGGGACCAGATCGCTCTTAAAGGGACCCATTTTGCTCTTAAAGAGACCCAGGGCGCTCTTAAAGGGACCCAGGGCGCTCTTAAAGGGACCCAAGTCGCTCCTAAAGTGACCCATTTTGCTCTTAAAGGGACCCAGGTCGCTCTTAAAGGGACCAATTTTGCTCTTAAAGGGACATTTTGCTCTTAAAGGGACATATTTCGCTCTTAAGGGACATATTTTGCTCTTAAAGGGACCCAGGTCGCTCTTGAAGGGACCATTTCGTTCTTAAGGGACCCATTTCGCTCTTAAAGGGACCCATTTTGCTCTTAAAGGGACCCAGATCGCTCTTAAAGGAACCCATTTTGCTCTTAAAGGGACCCATTTTACTCTTAAAGGGACCAGGTTGCTCTTAAAGGACCCATTTTGCTCTTAAAGCGACATATTTCGCTCTTAAGGGACCCAGGTCGCTCTTAAAGGGACATATTTTGCTCTTAAAGGGACAGATTTCGCTCTTAAAGGGACCCAGGTCGCTCTTAAAGGAACATATTTTGCTCTTAAAGGGACCCAGGTCGCTCTTAAAGGGACATATTTTGCTCTAGAAGGGACCCAGGTTGCTCTTAAAAGGGACCAATTTTGCTCTTAAAGGGACCTTGGTCGCTCTTGAAGGGACATTTCGCTCTTAAAAGGACCCAGGTCGCTTTTAAAAGGGACCCGGGCCGCTCTTAAAGGGACCTTGTCGCTCTTGAAGGGACATATTTCGCTCTTAAAAGGACCCAGGTCGCTCTTAAAAGGGACCCGGACCACTCTTAAAGGGACCCAGGTCGCTCTAGCGACATGGGTCTCTTTAAGAGCGACATGGGTCCCATACCTTTTGGAGTGTCCGTCCGTTTAAGAGCAACTTGGGTCCCGTCCCTTTAAGAGCGACTTGGATCCTTTAAGAGCTACATGGGACCCTTTAAAAGCGACTTGGGTCCCGTCCCTTTAAGAGCGACTTGGGTCCCGCCACTTAAGAACGACTTGGGTCCCTTTAAGAGCGACATGGCTCCCGTCCCTTAAGAGCAACTTGGGTCCCTTAAGAGCGGATGGCCCCGTCCCTTTAAGAGAGACTTGGGTCCCTTTAAGAGCGACTTGCGTTCCTTAAGGGTGACCTGGATCCCTTAAGAGCGATCTGAGTACTTATAATGGTAAAGATCATTGCTCGGGTATCATGACAATCTTACTCATGTCGGGGAGACAAAATCTTTAAGGACCTTCCATATATTACATCTTCTATTGGCCAATAGTGGACATGTGACTGTGGATGGTGTGATACATTGCATGACGAGACCTTAGAGTTCCTATTGGTGCTATAGTTCAGCTATTGCATATGTGCTGGATTGGCTGTCAGCGGTTAGAGTGTGGCCATTATTGCAATGGGCCATTATTTTCTATGGGAAATTGGGGTCGTTTAACGTAAATTTCTAAAAACGACAAATCCGATCGAAACGAAGAATAGATAGCACACCACACAGCGCCGAGGGCTTCGAAACGCAGTTAGAACGGAGTGTGTGCAAAAGCGCTTCGGCTGTATACGCGCAGAAAAATGGCTGGAAGAAGAAGAAGAATACGGATTACAATATAGTGCTTTTCAAGCACTATAATTATAGTGCTTGAAAAGCACTATATTGTAATCCGTATTCTTCTTCTTCTTCCGTTCTTCTTCCAGCCTTTTTTCTGCGCATAATACAGCCCGAAACCGCTTTGCGCACAGACTCCGTTCAAACTGCATTTCGAAGCCCTCGGCGGTGTGTGGTGTGCTATCTATTTTTCGTTTCGATCGGATTTGTTGTTTTTAAGAAATTTACGTTTAAAGACCCCAAATTTCCCATAGAAAATAATGGCCCATTGCAAATAATGGCCACAGTCTAACTGCTGACAGCCAATCACAGCAATATGCAAATAGCTGAAATATAGCAGCCAATAGGAACTCTAAGGTCTCGCATGCATTATCACACCATCCACAGTCACATGTCCACTATTGGCCAATAGAAGATGTAATATATGGAAGGTCCTTAACATTTTGTCTCCTGACATGAGTAAGATTGTCATGGTAACCGACAATGGTCTTTACCATTATAAGTAGCAGAGGTCAGTCAGTAAATAGCAGAGCTGAGGCAGCCATGTAGCAGGTACGGGATCCAACTGCTCTTAAAGGGACGTACCCAAGCCGCTAAAAGGAACGGTACCCAAGTCGCTCTTAAAGGGACCCAAGCCGCTCTAAATGGGCCCCTTTAAGAGCGAACTAAGTACCTGTAAGAGCGACCCGGGTCCCTTGGGGGTAAATGGGTCCCTTTAAGAGCGAAATATGCCTTTAAGAGCGACCTGGGTCCCTTTAAAAGCTAAATGGGTCCCTTGAAGAGTGATCTGGGTCCCCTTTAAAGGAAATATTTCGCTCTTAAAGAGACCGTTCACTCGAACTGGGTCCCTTTAAGAGGAATATGTCCCTTTAAGAGCGACGTGGGTCCCTTTAAGAGCGACTGGGTCCCTATAAGAGCGAAATATGTTTCCCTTTAAGAGCGACCTTGTCCCTTTAAGAGCGAAATTGTCCCTTTAGAGCAAAATGGGTCCCTTAAGACCGACCTGGGTCCATTTAAGAGCGAAATATGTCCTTTAAGAGCAAAATATGTCCATTAAGAGATAAATTGGTACCTTTAAGAGTGACCTTGGTCCCTTAGATGACCTGGGTCCCTTGAGGTGGGGGAAACGGGTCCCTTTAGAGCGAAATATGTCCCTTTAAGAGCGACTGGGTCCCTTTAAGAGCGAAATGGGTCCCTTTAAGAGTGATCTGGGTCCCTTTAAAGAAATTTCACTCAAAGAGACCCATTTCGCTCTTAAAGAGCGACCTGGTCCCTTTAAGAGTGAAAATGTCCCTTTAAGAGCAACCTGGGTCCCTTAAAGAGCGATCTGGATCCCTATAAGAGTGAAATATGCCCTTTAAGAGCGACCTGGGTCCGACCTTTAAGAGCGACTTTAAGAGCGAAATATGTCCCTTTAAGGGCAAAATGGGTCCCTTAAGAGCGAAATATGTCCTTTAAGAGCAAAACTGGTCCCTTTAAGAGCAACCTGGGTCCTTTAAGAGAGAAATATGTCCCTTTAAGAGCAAAAATCGGTCCCTTAAAGAGCGACCCTGGTCCCTTTAAGAGCGAAATATGTCCCTTTAAGAGCAAATGGGTCCCTTTAAGAGCGACCTTGGTCCCTTTAAGAGCGACCTGGGTCCTTTTAAGAGCGAAATATGTCCCTTTAAGAGAAAAATGGGTCCCTTTAAGAGCAAATATGTCCCTTTAAGAGCGACCTGGGTCCCTTAGAGCGACCTGGGTCCCTTTAGAGCGACCTGGGTCCCTTTAAGAGCGAAATAGTCCCTTTAAGAGCAAATAGGTCCCTTTTAAGAGCAAAATCGGTCCCTTTAAAAGCGACTTTGGTCCCTTTAAGAGCAAATATTCCCTTTAAGTACAAAATGGGTCCCTTTAAGAGCAACCGGGGGTCCCTTAAACAGCGACTGTGCCTTTAAGAGCGACCTGCGGTCCCTTTAAGAGCGAAATGTCCCTTTAAGAGTAAAATGGGTCCCTTTTAAGAGAAACCTTGCGTCCCTGTAAGAAAAAAATATGTCCCTTAAGAGCGACCTGGGTCTTTTAAGAGCGACCTGGGTCCCTTTTAGAGCAAAATGGGTCCCTTTAAGAGCGAAAAAAATATGTCCTTTAAGAGCAAAATCGGTCCCTTTAAGAGCGAATTTGGTCGCTTTAAGAGCAAAATATGTCCCTTTAAGGTCAAAATGGGTCCCTTTAAGAGCAACCTGGGTCCCTTTTTAAGAGCGACCTGTGTCCCTTTAAGAGCGACCTGGGGGTCCGTTTAAGAGCGAAATATGTCCCTTTAAGGCAAAATGGGTCCCTTAAAGAGCAACCTGGGTCCCGTAAGAGCAAAATATGTCCCTTTACAGCTACCTGGGTCCCTTTAAGAGCGACCTGGGTCCTTTAAGAGAACCTTGGTCCCTTTTAGAGCGAAATATGTCCCTTTAAGAGCAAAATGGGTCCCTTTAAAGACCGAACTGGGTCCATTTAAGAGATAAATTGGTCCCTTAAGAGCGACCTTGGTCCCTTTAAGAGCGACCTGGGTCCCTTGAGGGGGGAAAATGGGTCCCTTTAAGAGTGAAATATGTCCCTTTAAGAGCGACCTGGGTCCCTTTAAGAGCGAAATGGTTCCCTTTAAGTGTGATCGGGTCCCTTTAAAGGAAATATTTCACTCTTAAAGAGACCCTTTCGCTCTTAAAGAGCGACCTGGGTCCCTTTAAGAGTGAAATATGTCCCTTTAACAGCGAATATGTCCCTTTAAGAGCAAAATGGGTCCGTTTAAGAGCGACCATGGTCCCTTTATGAGCGAAATGATTCCCTTTAAAGCGTGACCTGGGTCCCTTTAAGAGCGACCTGGATCCCTTTAAGGGACCCAGGTCGCTCTTAAAGGGATCCAAGTCGCTCGTAAAGGGATCCATGTGCTCTTAAAGGGATCCATAGCTCTTAAAGGTATATGGGGCCCAAGTCACTCTTATAGGGATGGGACCCATGTCGCTCTGAAAGGAATGGGATCCAAGTTTCTCTTAAAGGGAAGTCACTGGTAAAAGGGCCCTCTTTTCAAGCACTATGTATTTTCCTGGAAATGCAAATCTAGTTGCTACTTACAATGCAGAGTGTGGGGAGATCGGATTGGGTACCAAGATGGTGGACGCAAGCCGGACAAAGATATTGGCTCATAATGTACAAATTAAATATAAAGGGAAAGGAACATGTGACCAGAATACGTGTAATCAGCACACGTCCTCCCCCTACACACTTAAGGTCACACAACAGTAATGCTCAGCCAGTCGCGGCTGAGCACAGTTAGACGCGACAGAGGGGGACGGCAGGAGGGACGGCAGGAGCAAGTCGGCGCCGGCCTCCGAAGATTACATCACTGTCAGAAAGAAGACGGCGGTATGGGGGTCGACGCTTATTAGGTATGTATAATACACTACACTTCGGGTCCCCGGCGGGGTCGGGGAACAAGGGGAAGGGGGCCATCCACATACATAACATACATTACAAAGTTGTTATAACTTTGTAATGTGTGTTATTTGTGAATAATTTCTTTCGCCGCGACTAACCCTTTAACGTTATATAGCAGCGGCCGCCGGTATCGGGCATTACCGGCGCCACGCTGCTTTTCATCTCCCCGCCGTGGATTTACGGTGGGGAAAGATGAAAGGCAGCGGGGGCACCGTGAGGAAAAAAGTGTCCTCAGACCCCAGATCAGCCCCCAAGTGGGCGATAACTAACCCTCCCTGGCAGCCCATCATTTCCAAGATGGCCGCGCCATCGCTGTGAACAGACTATGTCTGTTCACCGCGATGGATGGAAAAAGTAAAAATGAATCAAAGCCCCATTCTCTCCGCCACCGGAAGGGACATATTTTGCTCTTAAAGGGACACTATTTCGCTCTTAAAGGGACATATTTTGCTCTAAAGGGACCCAGGTCGCTCTTAAAGGGACCCATTTTGCTCTTAAAGGGACC
>NW_027209516.1:0-20250 GCF_027789765.1 Dendropsophus ebraccatus | reverse complement strand
TAGTGTTTTTTTTTTCCTATACGTTGAGGAACCAAACTAGTCAATTCAAATGTTTGTTGGAAACACATTTTTTATGACCCACACCTCCTACTTTTGACATTGGCTGCCTCTAGTTCATAAAAGAAGTTACATGTCGTGAACTGGCTTGGTTTGGACGAATTGTCACTCCATCTTTGCTCATGAAGTTTCATAGGCAGAAAGGGCTCTAAATTTTACAGTGGCTTTCTAATTAGACCTCTGCAAATCTGGGTGGCAAACAATTGTCCTCCTTCCTTGAGGAGTCCCATTTTCTGCTTCGTCAAACAGATTGACGTTGGCATGTTGGGGCAAGAGACATCAGAGAACACACGCCCTGCAACCATTGTTGGACAAACACAAGCTGGGGGTGGCAGGGTATGGCCTGGGGAATATTTTTGTGGCATCCTTTGAGCCACTCATCCTGGGTATGAATCCATCCATACATATCACATACACCAATACATTGTAATTGTCTTCCCTGAGGTAGCTGGGATCTTACAACAAGACAATCTGCCATATATGTTCGACATTGGTTGGAAAAGCATGACCAAGACTTCCATGTACTACCCTGGCCCCTAATTCCCCAAATTATGGTGCGTTTACACGGAACAATTATCGGTCGAATTGATAATCTGCTCGCGTAAACACAGCGAACGATCAAGCGATGAGCGAGAAATCGTTCATTTCGATCTTTCAATATGTTCTTAAATCGTCATTGGTCGTTCGCTAAAAATTCGCAGATCGCTTCATGTAAACAGTTTTTCACTGATTCACTCTTTTGTGTGAGATGGGCTTAAGCGGTCTTAAACAATATCAATAACGGTTTATTTAACAATTTTCCACTTCGTCTAAAGCTGATCATTATAAAACTAAATTGTTGCTTCAAAAACGTTCAACGATCAATTGGGCGAATTATCGTAGCATTAAACCCGATGAGCATCTGTGGGACCACCTCAATCATCATGTTCTCTCTATGGATCCTCCCACATATAGGCTTGATCGAACAGCGGAAAAAGCTTGTACCTAGCCGGACCTTCCGCATTTGATTCCTGATTAGGTTGTATCCTGGAATTCGGCGATACCTGGGCTGTCCCCTCTTTCCGCACGGACTGTGAAGGCATCAGGAATCAAATGCGGATGGTTCGGCTAGGTTAGAGTTCAATCAAACCTAGTTTTTTCCGTTGTTCGATCGAGCCTACCCACATACACCCTCCAGCAGCTGTGGGATGCACTGCAGTCAGCATGGCTCCAAATACTTGCTACAACCTACCAGGACCTTACTGAGTCGCTCCCAACCCAATCGAGCCGATATCCATGCTGCACACAGTGGTTACTCTGGATATTATATACTGGGTATAATGTGACAATGTATTTCATTATCTTTTTAAACATCAGGGCAATTTTTTTTTTTTTTGTTCTCTTTGTATGCGATGCTGTTACGTTTTTCTCACATCTAAGTCCTGTCCTGAATCCCCTTGCCTCCATAGCGTCTTTGCACTACTGGGAGATATACATCTTACTTATAGCGGAGAATCCACAACTTACACCTAAAATCGAAGGGGTGGAAATCTGCTGCTATAAGAAAGAATAGCAGGAATAGCATTGTATGTAGCCAGTAGGAGCTGCGCCTCGTGCCAGTAATCCAGCCGTACTCCTCCTCTCCACATGAATTAGTGATGCTTTGTACTGGTGACTGGTCCTGTCCCTTCTGGCAATAACTTGTTTATTGCCTCATATATCACAAGTGGAAATGGCTGTCAGAGGTAACCCAATGGTAATGCATAGAGAGCTGCAGGTGTGCAAGGGGTGGACAGGTGTAATGAAAGTTTCTTTCTACTATAGATGTCGGGGGAGGGGTATAATGGTCACTTTTGTTGTCCTTGCCATGTTTTTGCATATGTACTGTTTTGCTTTATTGCTCTTACATAAGGATCTATAAAATTTGCATCCAATTTGACCACTATATGACATTCACAAGTCTACTTGCAACCTGTGGGTCTCCAGCTGTGAAATACAATTCCCAATGTCAGGGCATGCTGGGATTTGAAGTATTGGAAGAACGGGGGACCAATGATTTAGACTTTGTTGTTATTTTGCACCACCTGGTACCTGCTGTATATTCTCCCCTTTTCCCTTTCCAACTCTACATTCTGCCATCTATATAAATAAACTTCACCTAACCCCCCAACATGTACTACGTCTCGGCGCTGGCAATGTGAAATGTAGACTTGGCGCCGATTCTAATGTGTATCAACGAGTTTATCCATCACCCATTCCACCGCAAGCTAAAGGCAACCTATAAAGCTTTATGATGCCAGTTCAGCTATCATAATGAAAACCTACATAAAAGATTTTACTACAGGTAAATGGAAGTTGTTCACATTAAAATATTATGCCTTTCCAGGCGGGTTCCAAGCATAATATTCCATTTCCATCTCCTACATGGCCCTGAAAATGCCATCCAAACGATCTCCTCATGGTGGTAGAGCCTGTGGTGCAATAACACTCCCACACCAGGTCAGCGGCAGATTAAGAGAAACAAGTCATGTGAGTGCCAAACGGGAATGAATACAATGGAAACTGGGTAACCCTGTGAGTGCCAGACCGCCTGCTACAGATCTTGGAAGCATACCACCATCTACTATATGTCATCTACAGCTGGGAGCAGGTACAACCATATCTGCTGCAAGGAAACCACGGGTTTCCTCCCCTCCTCCCCTTAAAAATTGGCCATACGTTAACATCATTGGAAAGATCAAGCACTTCCAGCATTTGGAAGGCATACCCAATGTGCCAGGTGTTAAGAGGTTTTGCTCCTGGACAAGAAAAAAAAAAATAGACCCTTTGTCTAATTCCGGACAAGGCTTTTTTTTGACACTCGATTATAGCTCTGTCAGATTTAATGTAAAAAATAGTGTATAATACAGCAGTATCCTTAAAGCATAACTGTCATTTCAGGGCCATTTTTTTGAAAACATTAAATATCAACAGTTTAAGCGATTTTAAGAAACTTTGTAATAGGTTTTATAAACCAAAAGAGTTTCCTTCTGTACTGAAAAAGCAATCTCCCAGCCTCCCCCCTCACTTCAGAAGAAGCAGGATTTCTGTGTCCATTATGTGGCTATGGAGAGGGGAGGGGCTGTTAGGAGTGACTGAGCACGGAGCAGTCCTGCACAGCACAACAACCTGCAATCTTCTCTCAGTAAGTTCATAGATAAGAACTGACCTTTCTGACCCCAGAATCCAGCGTTTTAGGTGCCCAGACAGTCTACAAACAGCTGACCTTCATGTCACCTCTTCCTGCTCCCTCATCTCCCTCAGCCCCTCCCCCCTCCATAGGATAGAATGGAGAGCAGAGCCCGTCTTCACTGGCTTCTCTGTAATGAAGACGTGTTTGCCTGATAATGCACAGATAAGAAGTCAGGGGGCTGGGAGATTGCTTCTTGAGTACAGAAGGAGGCTTTTTTGGCTGATAAAACCTATTACAGGGTTTCTTAAAATCGCTTATACTACTGATTTCTGCAATAAAAAAAAAATATGACAGTTACGCTTTAATGTCAACGTTTTAGCGTCAAGCACCACAAAGGAACCCTACAAGCCCCATTATAAGTAGTGAGGGTTGTTGATGGATCTCGCACATCCAAATAACAGAGACCATGACACATGATACATTAGGTATGTTTCAGAAGGTCTGTTCTTCCTTTGTCTTCTGTGATGGTAGGTGTTGGTCAAGAGAAGGCTTGGGTTATTGGATTTCAAAAGCATAATCCCTTTCTTGTGGAGTTAAATAGGCACTTTAATTTTAACAAACTTTGCATAGATCAAAAGAACAAGCGAATATAAGAAAGTTAGTAATATATCTTACCAGGTAAAAATGCTTCAAGCATCTTCTTATACCCTCCCCCACCACCTGCTAAATAGTCATCCATTCTCAAAGTCAGCTTAGCAACAACTTTAGCAGTTCAGAGATCAGATTACAAGTCTATGGAGGTGGAAGACAGGAGAGGGAATGCCTGGGAACACACTGCAGATAAAGACAAAGGTAAATGATAACTTGCAGCAGAAATCTTCTGAAAATGCCAAATACAAGTCAAATAATGGGCAGATATAGTGATACTCATGTACACACACAGGACAGCTTATCCTGAAGCGACACAGCAAACCCTGCTCTATTAGGTGATGTAGAATAAAAGGCCATGATAGCAACATCACACCTTGTTGAGTTCCTTAGCCAAAGCCAGTCAATAAACGTGTTACACCATAAACTTGTTTGTTGTGTAATATTGGAGGTCACAAAATGTATATAAAACGTTAGGCACTAGGGCTCACACTTCTGCTGAAGTTTCAGTTCACTGCTTGTTGTTAGGCTCAGTCTGTCTTTACTAATAGAGAGAACAAGACAGAACAGAGGAATTGGCTGCTCCTATGTGTATGAGAGAGCCTGGACAAACAGCAAGTAAAAAAAACTGGTCCTGAAAAGTAAAATCAAGGCTTTCCTCCCATCTCTGATCACTCATAAAGCTCTGGGCAGCTGTCTATTGTTTTGCTTGTCTTTATCATCATCAGTTCTCCACTAGGATCCAGGCTGCCTTCATTGCTATAATCTTAACTCCCCCCTCCCTTTATCTTGTCATTATTATCATCATTATTAGTTCACTAATCACATTGTTTAAAGGGGTAGTTAAAAAAAAAATCTTTCAAATCAACTGGTGCCAGAGATTTGTAATTTACATCTATTAAAAAATCTCAAGTCTTACAGTATTTATCAGCTGCTTTATGTCCTGCAGGAATGGTGCATTCTTTCTTGTCTGGAAAGCAGGAGGGGTTTTCTATGAGTTCCTGACATGGACAGAGGTGGCAGCAGAGAGCACTGTGTTAGACTGAAAAGAATACACCACTTTTTTTTTTGTTTGTTGAACTACCCCTTATCCCCTTCTTTGCTTAATTGTGTTGCTATTTTTTTTCTACTCACACAGCACCTTGCAAAGTCAGTGCATCAATAATCCCCTTCTCCCCCCTATAGTATTGTACTGTGTAAAAATCATCACCACACAGTACCAGCTTATTTAGTCTAGTGTCACCAGCACTATATTGTGGCATAGCAGCGAAGCACCTTGTAACCACTCTTAAATGTTACTGTAGCCATTTTATAGGGGAAGTAGCATCTTTCTCATATATCCTCAGCACAGCCATCAATAAATGTGTCTATAGACAATAGACTTCCTGTGCCTCCTCACATCCTCATCTCACCATCATCCAGTCTGTCTGGGATTACATGAAGAGATAGAAGGATCTGAGCAGCGAATTCCACAGAAGATCTGGGCTTAGTTCTCCAAGATGTCTGGAACATCCTCCCAGCCGAGTCTCCTTCTAAGCAACCAAGAAGAGCTGATTGGTGGTCACACCGAATACTGATGTGATTCATTAGGGTCTATTTACACAGAAAGATTATCTGACAGGTTATCTGACAAAGATTTGAAGCCAAAGCCAGGAACAGACTATAAACAGACATCAGGTCATAAAGGAAAGCCTGAGATTTCTCTTTTTTTCAAATCCATTCCTGGCTTTGGCTTCAAATCTTTGGCAGATAATCTGTGTAAATGGAGTTAGTTAGCTCTTTTCATTCATTTTGCATTTTGTTAACTAATAAAATAAACTATTAACACTTCAATTTCTGAAAGTTTTTTTTTTACTTTACCTTTACAGCCTTTTATCCACACCTGCCTAAAACTTTTTCTCATTACTATAGACAAATGTATCTGATGTCTTAAAGATACTTTTCTCCAAACAGACTTCCTTGGCTAAGTAAAGCAAGTGTTTAACATTTCCATGAAAATTTGACCAGTAGGTGGCAATGTTCTGCTAGAAATAGTGTGTAACCTAACATAAGGCTGCAGAGACTGAGACATAGAAGGCGGGCGAATTTCAAGAGAAGGTCGGCAGAACGCTCTGTTAAAGCATTAGGATAACCCCTATCAGGACTTTTACAATAGACCCTCACTAGGACATCCCCTATTAGGTCTGGTAATGTACATTAAACATCACCAGGATATCCCCTTTTAGAATTAGTTCTATGCTGTATGATGATTAAATCTAGGGGAGAACCCACCACTATATCAGACCATGTGCAGGGAAACCAGCGCTAAATACACGTTATATATGAACCAATATGCAAATAAGTATAAGGGGAGACTATAACATTTGGTTTCATTACCAATATGCATGTAAATTGTCCTGTTATAAATACTGTTAAGCGAGGTTCGGCAACGTTCTCCAAAACTGAACGCTCTCCCAGCGTCTGGAGAAGTTAGATGCTGCCTTAGGGCTCCAAGGTTTTCCATAGGCCGGCATATAACTTCTCCAGGCGCTGGGAGTAAAACGCCAAAGTTCAGGGTCGGAGAAAGTTGCTGAACCCAAACAGTTCGGCTACTCCGCTCAAGACTAGTTCTAACCCAATATATCCGTATGATATCCACGATCATAGCATTGCCTATAGCAGCAGTTTATATCACAGTTTATATCCTTTCACAATGGTTTCGGTTATATTAGATGAGCCCTTATTGGTTGCTAATGTATATACGATAGAGTCCTGATGCATTTCAGGCCCAGTTTATATAACCGCAGTCCCTGGTGTACACTTGTATTTGAGGACACAAGTTCCACCCATGACTATTGGGAAGAAAACTTGCTCCTCCACATAGCTTTAGCAGCTTTCACAGATCTGACAGCTCCTCGACACTTGAACTTTACTTGTTGTTACTAAACCCTGAAGGAAACACTTGTTACTTGCGATGTGCTAAAAATAATTGACTCAAAATTCTTTGCGATGGGGAAAGTTCTTATGAATGTTCCACCCATTAATGTAAACAGAAAAATGCAGCCCGTCTGCAATATACGGTGTACATAATACAGCTGGTCTTAACAGTACGGCATCCACAGGCACTATCAGTGATGGGACAACCACCATGCAGGGGCCAGTGAGGGGGCCGAACATTATGTTTTATCTCTTACTAGTTCACAGGTTTTGCAGCATGCTTTCCTTCCTCCTTACAGTGTTAAAAACTGGCCTTTGAGGGGCCTGCAAAAGGAGATCTCACTCTGATGGACCATGCAACCGTGTATTACATCCCTACAGCAGTGATGGGTTTGGGGGTTTGTTAAGATAGGACACCCCTTTTAAGGTGCAATGCACTCTTTCTAACATAGACACGGTATTATTAGAGGGTTTAACTGCTCTGATCATATGATTCCATAGAAGTGGGACCACATGGAAGGCCATTGTAGTCAGCAGACACCTCACCAAGCAATGGTGGTGAATTCAAGCAATATGGCACCAATGTCTAGGATAAGATAAAGCTAGTTATATACACTGAATAGGCACTCTAATAGAGACCCGCATCTAGTAGTACTTTGGCCTTTAGGACTACAGGAATTCTTCATGGCATAGATTCCACTAGGTGTTGAAATCATGCAAAGAAGATGACCCTCGCCATTACGCCTCCTCCACTAATTTCTGAACCTGAACAGTTCACACCTGACAGAAAGGTTCATTGATTCCTGCTGTCTGACCCTCCCATCAGCATGGCTGCACAGAGATCCAGATCCTTCTGGCCAGGCCATGTTCCTTCGCAAAAATCGGAATCCATCTGAACAGGTCCATGTTTCTCCAAAGAGATCTGGATCCATCTGTCCAGCCAGGTTTCTCCAAAGAGATCTGGATTAGAGATGAGTGAACCAGGTTCGGGTTCAAGTCCATCTGAACCCGAACATTCGGTATTTGATTAGCTGGGGCTGCTGAACTTGGATAAAGCTCTAAGGTTGTCTGGAAAACATGGATACAGCCAATGACTATATCCATGTTTTCCACATAGCCTTAGGGCTTTATCCAAGTTCAGCAGCCACCGCTAATCAAATGCCCAATGTTCGGGTTCGGATCGACTCGAGCATGCTCGAGGTTCGCTCATCTCTAATCTGGATCCATCTGACCGGCCATGTTTCTCCAAAGAGATCTGGATCCATATGACCAAGCCATGTTTCTCTAAAGAGATCTGGATCCATCTGGCCAGGCCATGTTTCTCCGCAGAAATCTGGATCCATCTGAACAGGCCGCGTTTCTCCGTAGAGATCTGGATCCATCTGACCAGGAAATGTTTCTCCACAGAGATCTGAATCCATCTGACCAGGCCATGTTTCTCCAAAGAGATCTGAATCCATCTGACCAGGCCATATTTCTCTGTAGAGATCTGGATCCATCTGGCCAGGCCATGTTTCTCCAAAGAGATCTGAATCCATCTGACCAGGCCATGTTTCTCCAAAGAGATCTGAATCCATCTGACCAGGCCATATTTCTCTGTAGAGATCTGGATCCATCTGGCCAGGCCATGTTTCTCCAAAGAGATCTGAATCCATCTGACCAGGCCATGTTTCTCCAAAGAGATCTGGATCCATCTGACCAGGCAATGTTTCTCTGCAGAGATCTGGATCCATCTGACCAGCCATGTTTCTGCTCAATTATTTGCATTGTTTTGTCCATTATTTGCATTCTTTTGTAGCCCTCTAGACACATTAGCTAGACATCAGCGTTGTATTTGGCCGCAGTTTTTATGGCTGACCCCTGCCATTCTCTTTCCCACCTTTCATCAATGAGTTGCTTCCAGGGTCCCCCCTTTCACTTGATGTTTTTCCTCAATCATCCTATTCTCCATATACTCTCCGCACCATTACATCAGAAAACGCCACAAGGTTGGCAGTGAGATTCTTGCCCTGGCTAGTCCAGCAACAATGACCAGACCCTCTAAGGGCCCCATGTCAGTGTATATGAATAACGTATACTTAAGATTCCTCTACAAAAATGTATATGAAGAACTGGCTAGCAAGTCCGTTGATTATTATATTACACCACTGGATGGTCGATTTAACAGGTTGCTGGAGTGCAGAGCGGCCATCACAAAGACACCTAACTATGGATGCGCCCAATGTTCCCGATGGCATCTCATATCCAGCGTTCCCATCTCCGGCCTGGATCTGTGCTATCCTGTCACCTCCAGGCCATGTTGCTCAGGGCCGGATCTCCTCTCTCAGCACACAAAAGTTTTGCATTAAACACTTTCGCGACAGCAGCATAGGAAATGCAGCTTTACTTTTTTTCCTATCCAGGAAACGTCTACCTAAAAATACCCTGACTGCAATGTAGTGATCTGCTGTGTTTAACCAAGGGACGCTGTGAAGATGAGAGATCGGCGGTACGGCCCTGCTCCGCTGTTTAATCTGACACTCCCGGGGCCGGCTGTAAGATTAGCAGAACAGGAAGGAGACCAGAGTGTTTATCAGCAGGAAGAGGCTTCAGCTACTGGCCAGAACTGGGATACTGTCTGCTTACAGCTCCAACCTGTCACACTGCAGCTGTTGCTAAATTACAACACCCATTGTCCACTGAGGGCATGATGGGAGTTGTAGTTTTGCAACAGCAGGCATGCCACAAGTTATAGGAACATTGTGCTACAACAGATACAACTACTGCAATGCATCCCTTGGCAGCTAGAGGGAGCCAAAGAGCTGCTAATCTGCTGCTTCCAGACACGAAGGATCAATGCAAAAACGTGAAAATCTGCTACACAGAGAATAGAGGCTTTTGCCACCTCTGCAGATCGGTGTATGGATTTTAGTAACTTTTTTTGCTTTTATATTAACTAAGTATTTCTCTGTGCTATACAAAGTGCTATGATCTTAAAGGAATTCTCCAGGAAAAACTCATGACAAAACTGCATGCAAAGTCCTCTCAGATCAGGGACAGAGAACCTGCAGCCCAACAGCTGTTTGCAAAACTACAATTCCTATCATGCCTGGACAGCCAAAGCTTTGTGAAAAGTTCTGTAACCACTAGAGGGCCACAAGTTCCCCTTCTTTGCTCCAAGAACACGCTGTTCCTTTAAATTCTTAATATCCTACATAGTTTCTATAGATATAGGGTAGTAGGAAATATGGATTATACATAACCAATATATGGAATATAGAAATTATTTTATTGTAGTCAACTAAAACTATGCAGCATATCTGTGGTGTAAGTATATGACTTATCTACAACTCCCATCATCCTCAATAGCTTGGGGTGTCAAGCTGTGCCAAGGGGTACAGATCATATAAAGAACTATTCCAACCCCCAGATCTCTTACCATCATATTAAATTCATGGCCTCTAAGGTTTTATGGTGATCTAAGGTTCTCAGATGTTGAAGGGGGCCACAAGGTCTTTTGGCTAGGGGCATAACCAAAGGAGCCCATAAGGTCCTATACCTATATGAGGTAACCAGTTACTATAAATCAATTACTATAGCTCAGGGCATCAAGTTTATCAAGCTATAATATGGAGGCTATAATATGGCCACCATAGGCCAGTCGTCTATAATACAGACGGAAAAATACGTATACAAATCCCAACCCGACTATCTGATGGCCCAAGGTCAGGTTAGGACTGATGTTTGTAATATAGGGAGCCGGTGCGTTTACACAGATTTATCCGACAGATTTTTGAAGCCAAAGCCAGAAACAGAACAGGTAATAAAGACTAAGGTTTCTCCTCTTTTCAAATCTGGCTTTGGCTTCCAAAATCTGTCATAAATCTGTATGTAAACGCACCATAAGGCTCTTTTATACAAGCAATTGCGGGTCTAAGGCAGGGATGGGAGAATCTTCTGCCCTTCAGCTGTTGCAAAACTACAACTCCCATCATGCCTGGACAGCCAAAGCTTTGCATGATGGGAATTTTAATTTTGAAAAAAAAATAAAATAAAAAAAGAAGACTGTTCCCCCATCGCTGGGCTAAGTAGTAGAACAAGTTTGTAGTGTTATATGCCGCCATATTAGGCACAGACTTCAGTATCTGTAATACAGCTGCAAAAATGCGTCCATGTTACGGTTATGAACCCTGCCTTAAATTTACACAAAATTTCCAACTCTTTAGTTCCATGTAAGAATCATGCACCAATGTTACCGAGAAGAGTGTGCGACACTTATTCATAGATGAACTCTTGTTTCTGCTCCTAAGTGGTTAAACCATGAATGTAGCATGCTGGGAGTTGTAGTTTCATCGCTGCTAGAAACCAGTCATAAGCCAGCAGCAGGGTTAGGTCATACAGAAAAGTGTGAATACCCTAACCCCATGTAGGATGCCGCCATTGTCAGCATGTCCTAGTCCATTACCCTCCCTGCTCCGGACGCCCTGCTTACAGCTTCTCACGACAAGGGTTACGTCTTCTCAAGTGCTCCATTGTCTGCCGTGATACAAGTTTATGTGCCAGTCATGAGTGTAGGAGGAGGGGGAAGAAGTTACCCAGATCTATGATAGATGACTACACACAACCCTGGCTCAATGTGTGGTCAACAAGCGAGACGGCCAGTGGATTTCCTTATCTGATCAATGCATTGCTTGTTTTAGGTCTCCCCCTTCCCAATAGTCCTGAAAGCCCCCCCTGGCCGCCTTCCTGGCTGCTAACCTGTCAGGGCACTGTTTGGATAAGATGAGTACACTTTGGCTTCCAGGCCTGAGAGATGGATTTTGTGTCAAGGGCAAGGAAGGGCAGCTGCTCCAGACTGCGCGGCGCCTCCCAAACACCTGTTTAACTCAGGTTAAAGTGTTACGGCGTACAGGTGAGGCTTCTTTTTACAGCAGCGCAAGCAATACCTTGTCTTCAGTTAACCCTTTCTAGCACAACTCTAGGGAAGGAAACAGCAAAGTTTACCAAAGTTACCAACCAGCAATATAGTCATGTTTTATTGCATCCTGTATACCCAATATAGTAGAGGTGTAGAACAGGCGATACAACGCCCCAGAATCCTTAATTTTAGGGTTACGTTTAGACTGGTTTCACATGACTATTGAGTATTTTAATAAAGAACGAGTCGAGAACACACAAGTACAAATCTTGCTGTCTCGCCTCTAAATTCCAATCCTGGTTTTGTCTGCCAACTAGTGAGTAGATTTTGCTGTGTGAAATATATAAAAATATATAATCAAATTGAAGCCATGGTTCCTTTAAGATGTTAGATTGTAATATAACCAATACCTAGAGTTTACAGCCTAGTCTTTTCATATATTACTATTTTTTTTAGTGACTCCATTATACAGGTATAACCACCACTGGGCACTTAAGGTAGGTGCTAATGTTCAGAGTTAGTGAAGCCGCACACATCCAGCACAGAAAGTGATCGATGTAGTAGAGCTGAATTTGTCACACACGTTAACAGAACCTATGTCAATGGACAAACTCCACTCTACATCGCCAAGTCACACAACTATTAAAGATGACAGGACAGTCTGGGCATCCAAAGTCACCACCACCGCCTAAGGTGGCGACAAGAGCATTAGCATTTCTGCACCAGTCACTCACACCAATGATTTATGTTTTCACATGATCGAACATGAAAGACGACCAAAGTCTCCTGGATAATCATTGACTGGTAATGGGGGTCAAAGAATGTGAATCATATGGAGTCTTGGCACCCAGACTAGCAATGAGCGGTTTATACATTAACCCATCGGGGGAGGTCGTATATATGAGTAAGAGGCACAGAACTAATGTAGTCATTTCAATAAACACCATTGATTTATTCTGTATAAAAAGCTTACAACCAAACTTTTATAAAAAGTTCAGCATGATTAAGTCTCATCATTACACATTTGCAGAAATGGAACATCCCTGCTACTGTACAAGGGGGCATAAGGGTTGGGGGTGGGGGTAAGAGGAACTTTGAATAAAGAGTTCACAACGTCTTATTTATCTATATACAACTTGTCATCGAGTCCAGTCCGATAAAATCTCTATAGCCGGATCCTCCGTCCGCTCATTGCCTCCAATGCTTCACCTTTTTATTTAATAAAAGGCTTAAAAAAAGCTGATGGAAAAGTGGCAAATCCCTTGTGGTACGATGATAACTTCCACTCCCCATGTAGGAGAGATATAGTATAGAATTAAGCCTTCCGCCTTAGGAAAGGTCAATCGTAAGTCTTTTTCATAAATAACTAAAAACAGCAGTCCAACAAAAAAAGAAAAAAAAAAAAAAAAAAAGCTTGGCTGGGAATGGGTAGGAAAAAAAAAATAGGGCAAAAACAAAAAAAAAAATTGGATGCGAGTCTCTTTTCATAGCCACATTGAATCCCCTTGTTCCACAAGCTTCTGTACAAATGCAGTACTCAAATAATGAAATAGAGAAGTCTTGTAGCCATGTTGTGCAAAGAAAAACACAGTCAATGTGAACACCTGCAAGAGATTGAGAAGGAGGGTTTTAGTGGAAGAGATCAGTAGACAGACTGGCGCCAGTGAGGAAGCCACCACTGCACATTTAACCAAACACTCATGCTCCAGATGTACACAGGAGCTGGAGGTTAACCCTTACCGCACTGGAAGCTACGGGCTGCAACAAGCTGGGTGTCCGCCACGCTAGACCCCCCACAACCCCATTAACCCTTTAACCCACAGACAAAAACAGCACTCTTGTAAAAACTATGATCAGTTCTGCAATATGCAACATAGCAAGGGGTGACCCTGGGGTGTCAACCCATCAAGACGACCTGTGCAAGCCGGGTTTCCACAGGTTAAACGGTAACATATGATGGGAGAAGGGGAGGGGGGGGGGTCCTCAAACTCGTTCTGTTTGGATCCATTTAAGTGCAATGAATGTAGGCGCCAGTCGGCTGCTTGCACCAATTATTTGATTAAACGCAGCCACTTTAAGACGATGACAGGAGCCCGCAAGACGTTTAAGGCATTACTGAGAATTCCCAGCTTGTCTGCGGAGGGGGGGGGGGGTTTAGGAGGCTTCCAATACAAGGTTTAATAAAAGGAACCTCAATGGATCCCCATCTAAGACGGCACAGTCTACACCACGGCGTGACACTCACCATTTTGCTTAAGGACAAAGAGCTTTGCTGTCATTCGTGATGAACTCTGTTGATAGATCAGACGCCTGGAAGGAGAAGAGGAGACAAGCACGTGTTACTAGAAGGCGATGGGATGCGGATGGGAGAGAGGAGGAGGAGGGGGGATGATGGGGGGCACAAGAGGAGACAGAATAGAGGGGGATCAGACCAGACTAAGGGGGCATCATGGCCACAGATTTTTTTGCAATATCTGCTACACACCCAATAATAAGATGATGCTACAGTATATAACAATACAACTGATGTATGAATGAAATGTATACAGCATCAGGGTTATAGAGTGCTATGTTATTGTAGCAGGTTGCAGATTTAAAGGGCCAGTGTGCCTTGTGTAGCAGGCAGTGTCTGTACCTGCAGGGTCAGGATGCTGATGTCTGTGTTCAGGGTGGTCAGGGGGCTTCTGTTGGGGGAAGGGCTGGACAGCCTCGGGTGGTGCAGGCTGACTATGCTCGGGTGAGAGTCCAGGGCGATCTGCAGGTCCAGGATGTAGTCGATGACATGCTGCAGGATTTCCATCTTGCTGACCTTCTTGTTCTGCGGGATGCTGGGCACCAGCTCCTTCAGCTTGGAGTAGCAGTCGTTCATGTTGTACAGCAGGCTCATAGGGTCATCCACTGGCGTTTTGCTCCGGGAGATGCCCAGGCTATGCTCCGTCAGGCTGCTTTTCCGGACAGATCGTACGGGGCTAAAGGCTTTCATGTTTTGATGTTGAATTGTTATAGAAGCAGCGAATCCCTCCCCGATCTGATCGATTACACGAACTAGGAGCGCGACTGACAGGCTCAGAGTGAGCAGAGCGGCCAGGAGCAGCGCCTTATATACCCAGGCACGGAGCGGCTGACAGGTGGGCGGGGCCCTCTGATGCTGATTGGCTGCGAGGGGCGACCGCGCTCTACTATTGGCTGGCAGTCGAGACTCGCGGAATGTGAATTTCTTCCGCATTCTAAACCAATGAGTGGCACCGGTGGGCGTGGCCTGTGTCATCACAGCTGTGCTAGTAAATAGTCGGTGTCACACTGTCAGTGCACAGAGCGCGGGCGGCGGCGGCAGTGAGCTGTCTCCTCATCAGGTGGAGCACTGTCTACATTACCTCATGTATGACTATATTCATAGGACATGGTGTTATGTGCTTTACGGCAGTGGCTCCAGCTGTTACAGCACTACAACTCCCAGCATGCCCTTACATGATATAGTGTATGCTATGCAGCTGTTTATGAACCTGTGGGTGTCCAGCTGTTGCCAAACTACAACTCCCAGAATGCCCTGACATGATTTTATATGCTTTACGGCAGTGTCTCCGGCTGTTACAGCACTACAACTCCCAGCATGCCCTTACATGATATAGTGTGCGCTATGCAGCTGTTTATGAACCTGTGGGTGTCCAGCTGTTGCCAAACTACAACTCCCAGAATGCCCTGACATGATTTTATATGCTTTACGGCACTGATACTGGACCTTAGGCTCTACAGCTGTTGTAAAACTGTTGTTTTGCAGCAGCTGAAGAGTCACAGGTTACTTTATGGCAGGGATGCACAGCATATATATATATATATATATATATAATATTTATTTTCTATAGAACCCTATGATACAGGATATAGTACATATATCATGTAATACAGAGAGCTGGCATCTAGGAGAAATTATATGGAGGAGTTATATATTATATATCAGATATATAACAGCATTCTGTTCTATTGTATATGACGGTATATATGACATGATATTATACTGTATATCAGCGTATCATTCTCTTTTACATGATTATTGTTCTAGCAGCAAATCCGTCTCATCTGTACTAAGGGACCAGGACGTCACTGCAAATTACAAGAAAATAGGTAATATTCATAAATCTAACCATGAGTAAGGGTTGTTACTAAGCCATGAAACCTGTCGGCCAATAACCTTTGTCCTGTGTATGACATTTGCAATATAACTGGGATATAGTATTGAGTTTTTCCGAACATAGGACTATCCCTATATCTATATACCAGTTATTATATACCTCTATATGATAACTATGTTGTATTTCTTGTTTGTTTGTTACCTGTTACTTGTTTGTTTGTTATCTGGTGGTCTGGCTATACGGGTTTCTCCTCCCCTTGTGTGCGGCTTCCTCATAGCACAGTCATATTTGGAAATAAACAGATATATTTGGTTCTCATTGTATAAACAGAGATAATAAGGAGCCTTTACCCGGAGGAGGAATGCCAGGCCCCGGCCCTGTGTTATGGGTAAATAAAGGTGGCCGTGGAGCTGTTTAAAGACAGACAGCTCGCTCGCTGAGTAATAGAGCAAGCATTTCCACTTCAAGGTCTTGAGAAGTGAAAGCAGGCAGGAGTCTGCGTTCTTCCCCTCCGCTCTGTGTGAGGTTAATCTTGTTCCATTTATCTCATGCTGGCACTATAGGATGACATTGAGTGTCTTTAAAGTGTAACAAATTGATCCAGTAATAGTAGTGGTTCAGGACCCTACACAGCTCTGGAGGAAGCAGAGCCGCTGCCGCTGGAGTCTCCGGCTCTGGAGAAGAAGCCTGATGAATGGTTGGGAGGAAACACAGCGGGAGGTATCAGTGAATTGTCACAACATATTAGAGACATAGGCTGGCCTGGGCTCCCCCCATATGGACTCAACCACTCGGCTTTATCTACTGCATCCAACCAGCTGAAGCGCACAATGAAGCTACGGATAGAACAATGTACTGTAGACAAATAGCTGCAATCTCGTTTATTCTAGAAACAACTATGTAGAAGGAATTCACCGGCACTACCACACTGACCAACTGATCTTCTGGATGCAGGGCGGGGTGATATAGGTGTGTGCTATGTGGAGGTGCTCCTCATATAAACCTACTTGGTAGTACGTATACATAGAATGGTAGAAAAAACAGATTGAGGGCACTCACCACTTCCATGTGCACTTTCTTTATTCCATTTGTGGCATACAAAAATATTAGCAGGTAAAATTTATATCGGCACGGACGCCAGACACTCGTCAGTGATTGCAGTCACAGCCGTATTGCATGCAGTCTGATGAAGCACTCATGCGCGTGAAACGACTGTGACTGCAATCACAGACAAGTGTCTGGTGTCCGTGTCGATATGATTTTACCTGCTAAAATTTTTGTATGCCACAAATGGAATAAAGAAAGTGCACGTGGAAGTGGTGAGTGCCCTCAATCTGTTTTTTCTACCATTTTATGTATACGTACTACCAAGTAGGTTTATATGAGGAGCACCTCCACATAGCACACACCTATATCACCCCGCCCCACATCCAGACAATCAGCTGGTCAGTGTGGTAGTGCCGAAGGGTCTGATTGGCCAAACATTGAGGTATTAAAGTAGCAGTTCACACATTTTTTTTATCTGCCCCCTCCCCCTCCCACTGTGCGCTGGCATGTATACTCACAAAGGTGATCTGTGTCCCGCAGCGCGGCTTCATTTTGTTCCCGTGGCGCCATTCAAATCCAGCGCACACACGCGTCACGTCACCTTCTCCTGTGACCCCTCTTCTGTCCCCTGTGATTGAAGGCCAGAAGTCGTGCTTACCATAGAGAATCCATTGGAAAGCGTGACTTCCGGCCTTCAATCACAGAAGGGGGTGTCACAGGAGCAGGAGACGTGAGCGTGCGCTGGATTTGAACAGCGCAGCAGATCGTAACGAAGCCGCGCGTGGGATACCGATCACCTATGCGTGCATTGGAGGGGGGGGGGAGATAAAAAAAATTTGGAACTGCTACTTTATTGGGTGAAATATCCCTTTAAGGATTCAACTTTATTTGTATGGGGCTGTACCATCCCCAGTGGCTTTTCTGTGGGTGCCTCCAAATACATACATTTCTGATTATGAAAAAAAAAAAAAAATTGCAATCGAATAGAGATGAGCGAACTTTGAGCATGCTCGAGTCGATCCGAACCCGAACTTTGGCATTTGATTAGCGATGGCTGCTGAAGTTGGATAAAGCCCTAAGGCTATGTGGAAATCATGGATATTAGTCATTGGCTGTATCCATGTTTTCCAGACAACCTTAGAGCTTTATCCAAGTTCAGCAGCACGGCTAATGAAATACCGAACGTTCGGGTTCGGTCGACTCGAACCCGAACCCGGTTCGCTCATCTCTACAATCGAACACTAATATTGGGGAATGGTTTTGCAGGTGATTGTGTAGGTCCTGAGCATTGTCGCCCACACGTCATTCTCCTCCATCACACCCAGTGATTGTGGCTGTAGGTCACAGACGGCCATGGAAAACAAAGCCTCGGTGCGTCTCCATAGCTATGTGGCCGGCGGCTTGTGTGATGGCATTCTGATCTTAGTTTACAGAGCTGACTTTAAAGAGCCGGTGACCTCTACTACACACCTGCTGTGCAAAGATTATCTGCTTTACTATAATTAACACGTATCAGTAGCTAAGTAAAAGCCTCTCAGTGTTTCCTGATTTACATATCAGGTAACACCGGCTGAGGAGCTCTCTATGTTTGTGGTGCGCTTCAGCCATCCAGATCTGGCCAGCGCACATAATGCCACCTGCTACCTCAGAGTCACCCCTGCTTTCTGGATGGTGAACCCTGTAGGGGCTTTGAATGTGACTCTTGTACACCTGGACGCCTTCCAATCGCAGCATCAAAACTGATCCTGTGTGTGCGTGTGTTTATGGCGGAGTCTCCTATAAAACAAGTGTATATACGCTATATATAACAGAACATCAGACGTTACCAGGTGGTGACCTTTCACAGAGAAACATAAACATTAAAGGTACAAAAGTCCATAGCATTGACTAGGCAGCTGATGACTTCTACAGATCAGCAATACAGCGACAACGACATAAGTTCAGTGCTTGGTTTATCAGAAGGTTGCAGGAATGGCTGTGCATGTATATATATATATATATATATATATATATATAATATATTATATATATATATGCACTGCCTAAAAAAGTCCCATTCCCAAAAGTCCCAGAGTGGTGTTGAAGAAAGAAAGTTTTCTAACGCTGGGTAACCCCTTTAAGAGATATTTCATAAAACGAGTCTCTGATAATAAACTGACCAAATAAAGTTCCTCTGCTGGGACCGCCAGCGATCAGCTGTTACCTGCATGTGTTCAATTTCACAGCAGCACCTCCGCAGGAGAAACGAGGTATTACACAATTCTCTTGTAGCCCTGCTCTCCTCTTGCTGGTAGAGGAATCAAAATCCAAATTTTTTTAATGTTTGAAAGAAGGTCTGTGTGTATTTCTATATTAATACTGTACATTCATTCATAAACCAAGATTTTTTTCTCTTTCTTTCCTGATGATAAATGATTTTCCATAACCGGTTGTCATACAGATTTTTTTGTTTTAATATCTTTTATACCTGAAAGCAATCTCCAGCTTTAATCTGGTCTCATTATCGTATCCACGTTAGGTACATACTTAATTTGAATAAAGGGAACAGTCACGTGAACATATGTGCGCAGGATTTATTCTAATCTATTGCTTTGACAGTTAATCGTGTTACAGTAGAGAACGCTTATAAATGACCATGATGGATTGCTCTCACCTGTAACTGGATATTAACCAAACTCATGCCTTGCTTGTACGCGCAGCACCCAACATAGGAGCTTTTGGGATTTTAGATAGGTGAGGGTGCGATTTCTGACACTCCCACTAGGGCTGTTTATTGATCACAGCTCCATACATTTCATAGTGGTTATATCTGTACTGCAACTGTACTATTTACTTGACCAGAAACAGTAAGCACAGCACTACAAACCTTCTGGAGCTCACCTGGTAAACAAAGAAATCGCTGCAACTCAATGGTGTCATGAATCATCTGATTGTGTGTGTGTGTCATAAGTATAAGCCGGTAGTATTACAGTCTTGGAAAAACCCTTTAAACATGACTGTGGACTGCATACACCAAGTGAGGGCTGTACATGTATCCTCTGACTGCTACTTTCTTCAAATGTATAAGGAATGTAGCAATATAATTGTAAATACTTTACAAGCTTGCACGTATAAAGCTTAAGCAGGATGGTAAAGGGAACCTGTCGCTATACATTTGAGCACCATTAAAAGGTTTAAAGAAATTATTCTTTTGTTTACCTTCCTGTGCACAAAAAAAAAAAAAAAAAAGCCTGCTTACTCACTTCCACCTCCACCATTCTCCATGGCTGCTGCTAATTGTCAGGTCTTCCAGTCCCCACTGCAGTCTTCTTCTTCCTCATTCTAAAGATGTCTTGTGCCCACTCAGCCAAGCAAAAGGCTAAAGGCCCTGCTACACAAAGCGATTATCGATGTATTTGGCTGAT